>NC_143388.1:13820431-14123631 GCF_980474605.1 Leiobunum rupestre
ATCACCTCTTAAAAAATAAAATATTTTCTTGAAGTTTTTATTATCTTATATACAGGGTGTTTTTTGGGGGTATTCGATGACTAGTTATCGTTTCAAATTTTAATTTTCAAGTAAATAGGGGTATTTTTCATGGTTTTGGAAAAACATTATTTTTTACCGGTAGGTTGCAGACAAAAAGTTTCATTGAGAAAGTGAAAGAGCAGATTCTAATAGAACACACTGAAATATGAGGTCATGAACAAAAACAAGTTAGTCGTAGAAGGCTTTTTATTCCACTTTAATCGAAAATTGGCAAAAATTTTTCTATGTTAGAATTAACCACTTGGAATTTCCAAAAACAAAATTAGTTTACAAATGTGCTTCAATTATGCACATTTGGGCACGGTAAAAAGGCTTAATGGTGTTTGGTAAATTATTAATAATAATTTATTAAATAATCATTAAAAATTTATGGTAAGATATGTTCATTATAGGTGTATAGATTTTCTACAATAAATCTGCGTCTACAATCCTACAAATTTTCCATTTAGCAGGGCTTATAAGCCAATAGCAAGGTAAGGTGACAGAATGGTAAGCACTCTCTCCCCCCGAGTTGTTCGGTTCCCCCTTTCCATAAAAACTTGTTGATTTTAACGGTAATAGTGTAGCTAACTGGCTGAACATTTTAACCCGGCCACCTCATTTAAATGTATTGAAAGTCACTCGATGACTTGGACCTAAGCTGGTGCCGCGGGTATGAGCCTAGCTGATTATTATTATTATAGTGCTCAAAAAATATAGGAATTATGGGATAAAAATTTCAAAATTAAAGGATTAAATTACTAATTTAAAAGAGTTTTCTAGGGTTTAAATATGGAAATACTCAGGTTTGTATTAAAAAGGATTTGTAACAATGTAGGGCAGATCAGTTTCACGATTATTAGGAGACCGTACCCAAAATCTGTAGCTTTGACTGCACAAAGATTAAAAATGATTAAATCTTGATAAATTTTTTAATCATGATTATTAATAATAATAATAATAATAATAATAATAATAATAATAATAATAATACCAATAATAATAATCAGCTATGCTAATACCCTTTAAAAGAGTGACCTGCCCTTCGGACAAATCAGATAATAAAATTCCAAACCGTTTTGAATCTGCTTCTTCGTGATTTAAATTTTCACGAGAAAAATTACAAACTGAATAATTCTTGTTGGTTTATAAAAAATTTAAAGTTTTATCAGTGGGGTTTTAACTGAATATGCTAAAAATATAGGAAATATAGCTAAATAAAACATAAAAACCACTTTTGTACAATAAAAGGTTTTTATAAAACTTAATTATTGTATAACAGTGGTTTTTATGTTTTATTTAGTTACAGTATGTACAAGATAGTGTGTAGATATATTCAGGAAATAAAGGGGGAAAAAATAAATTGTAGAACTTTATAGGATCATTTAGGAATTTTAGGAATATATAGGAATTATAGGATCGTTGGGAGTCCTGCCTTACACGTTTTTGAGGGCAGGCTCAGTTTGTCAAATTACGCGTATATTATCTCCATAATAAATTTATTATTATACTTCCTTTAAGAAAAACCGCCCATTTTCTAAGGATGGGTAAAAAAAATAAGAAAGTGCCATAAAAATGGGAAGCCATTGTCGCAACACTTGAAAAGTCGTGAGTGAGTTCGCGCGCCAAAACTTAATAAATTAAACAATATCTGTCCCAAATGTCGTCTTCTTAAACGCCGTAAACAGGGAGACGGCGCCATCTTTTATCTGAACAATTGGCGCCCAGAGCCTCGTTCGATAAGAGCCCCGTAATAATAGCCCAATATCGCCTCTTTGGAAACGATTTGGGCGGGGAGAGGAAAACAGCCAAGAGTGCACGCGACCACGTGCTTGTTACCCAGCTGAAGATAGTCGGCCGTTACCGCTTCCGAACGCCTCCCAGCCTCCTTCAACGCGCCCCGCTGGAAGGTTGCTCGGCTCGGGTTAGGCAGACGCCACCGTCAGGACAGATGCCTGGCTGGCGCGAGCTTATCGGTGGCGGGTCGGAGGGGCCTCGTAAGTGCCTGTCGCGCGATGGCCGCTTGCCGCTGATGATAGGCGCGCCTTCACCGACCAAATTCGGTCCTCGTGAACGTCTTAAAAGCCCGAGAAACACGCGAAGACCACCGAAGATACCGAACGGAGTCGCCAGGACCAGACAGCATTCCCCGAGACTAAACAATAGAATTCCAACACACTTCAGCGTGTACTGAAATACAGGGTGTTTCAAAAGGTTATGCAAAAATTTTCAAATCAAATCAAATCAAATTTTATTTTACAACAAAAAGTAACACATAATAAGCATTGATGTTGGCCAAGTCTCAAAAGACTTTTGGGCCTCGCAACTGGCAGTGAACAGTTTTTTCTTATTTAAATACAAGTCAAAAAACAAAAAAAAATGCTTTAAATTTTAAGGAGTTGTAGAGGTGAGTTGAGAAGTATGCCTGTTTTTCCCCATTTTCCTACGATGAGTTAAAAGAGCGCCAGAGAGCTTCAAAGTGTGGCCTACTAGCCCCTGGAAGTAGGCTGCAACAAGCGCAAAACCAAGCAGCAGGGACTTTAAATACTGTTTAAGTTTACTTGTTTACGCTTGTTACCTCGATTTGTTTACCAAGTCCTTTTTTACACGAACCCAAACCTTAATGTTGGCATTTCCCAGCTGCTTAGTTTTGAGCTTGTTGCAGCCTACTTCCAGGGCATACTTCTCAACTCACCCCCTAAAACTTATTAAAATTTTTGCATACACTTTTGAAACACCCTGTATCTTGGTTCTCTTTAAGTTATAGATTTTAACCTGTTGTGTTGAAATTTCTTACAATTCCATTTCTAGATATTTTAAGTTTTAAGTACTAACATTTTGAGTGGTTTAAATATTAAATTCAATTAAAAGTATTTGCGTTATTATTTTAGTCACAGACTTAAATATTAAATTCAATTAAAAGTGTTTGCGTTATTATTTTAGTCACAGACTTAAATATTAAATTCAATTAAAAGTGTTTGCGTTATTATTTTAGTCACAGACTTAAATATTAAATTCAATTAAAAGTGTTTGCGTTATTATTTTAGTCACAGACTTAAATATTAAATTCAATTAAAAGTGTTTGCGTTATTATTTTAGTCACAGACTTAAATATTAAATTCAATTAAAAGTGTTTGCGTTATTATTTTAGTCACAGACTTAAATATTAAATTCAATTAAAAGTGTTTGCGTTATTATTTTAGTCACAGACTTAAATATTAAATTCAATTAAAAGTGTTTGCGTTATTATTTTAGTCACAGACTTAAATATTAAATTCAATTAAAAGTGTTTGCGTTATTATTTTAGTCACAGACTTAAATATTAAATTCAATTAAAAGTGTTTGCGTTATTATTTTAGTCACAGACTTAAATATTATATTCCATTAAAAGTGTTTGCGTTATTTTAGTCACAGACTTAAATATTAAATTCCATTAAATGAGTTTGCGTTATTATTTTAGTCACAGACTTAAATATTAAATTCAATTAAAAGTGTTTGCGTTATTATTTTAGTCACAGACTTAAATATTAAATTCAATTAAAAGTGTTTGCGTTATTATTTTAGTCACAGACTTAAATATTAAATTCAATTAAAAGTGTTTGCGTTATTATTTTAGTCACAGACTTAAATATTATATTCAATTAAAAGTGTTTGCGTTATTTTAGTCACAGACTTAAATATTAAATTCCATTAAATGAGTTTGCGTTATTATTTTAGTCACAGACTTAAATATTAAATTCCATTAAAAGTGTTTGCGTTATTATTTTAGTCACAGACTTAAATATTAAATTCAATTAAAAGTGTTTGCGTTATTATTTTAGTCACAGACTTAAATATTAAATTCAATTAAAAGTGTTTGCGTTATTATTTTAGTCACAGACTTAAATATTAAATTCAATTAAAAGTGTTTGCGTTATTATTTTAGTCACAGACTTAAATATTAAATTCAATTAAAAGTGTTTGCGTTATTATTTTAGTCACAGACTTAAATATTAAATTCAATTAAAAGTGTTTGCGTTATTATTTTAGTCACAGACTTAAATATTAAATTCAATTAAAAGTGTTTGCGTTATTATTTTAGTCACAGACTTAAATATTAAATTCAATTAAAAGTGTTTGCGTTATTATTTTAGTCACAGACTTAAATATTAAATTCAATTAAAAGTGTTTGCGTTATTATTTTAGTCACAGACTTAAATATTAAATTCAATTAAAAGTGTTTGCGTTATTATTTTAGTCACAGACTTAAATATTAAATTCAATTAAAAGTGTTTGCGTTATTATTTTAGTCACAGACTTAAATATTAAATTCAATTAAGAGTTTTTGCGTTATTATTTTAGTCACAGACTTAAATATTAAATTCAATTAAAAGTGTTTGCGTTATTATTTTAGTCACAGACTTAAATATTAAATTCAATTAAAAGTGTTTCAGTTATTATTTTAGTCACAGACTTAAATATTAAATTCAATTAAAAGTGTTTGCGTTATTATTTTAGTCACAGACTTAAATATTAAATTCCATTAAAAGTGTTTGCGTTATTATTTTAGTCACAGACTTAAATATTAAATTCAATTAAAAGTGTTTGCGTTATTATTTTAGTCACAGACTTAAATATTAAATTCCATTAAAAGTGTTTGCGTTATTATTTTAGTCACAGACTTAAATATTAAATTCCATTAAAAGTGTTTGCGTTATTATTTTAGTTACAGACTTAAATATTAAATTCCATTAAATGTGTTTGCGTTATTATTTTAGTCACAGACTTAAATATTAAATTCAATTAAAAGTGTTTGCGTTATTATTTTAGTCACAGACTTAAATATTAAATTCAATTAAAAGTGTTTGCGTTATTATTTTAGTCACAGACTTAAATATTAAATTCCATTAAAAGTGTTTGCGTTATTATTTTAGTCACAGACTTAAATATTAAATTCAATTAAAAGTGTTTGCGTTATTATTTTAGTCACAGACTTAAATATTAAATTCCATTAAAAGTGTTTGCGTTATTATTTTAGTCACAGACTTAAATATTAAATTCAATTAAAAGTGTTTGCGTTATTATTTTAGTTACAGACTTAAATATTAAATTCCATTAAATGTGTTTGCGTTATTATTTTAGTCACAGACTTAAATATTAAATTCAATTAAAAGTGTTTGCGTTATTATTTTAGTCACAGACTTAAATATTAAATTCAATTAAAAGTGTTTGCGTTATTATTTTAGTCACAGACTTAAATATTAAATTCCATTAAAAGTGTTTGCGTTATTATTTTAGTCACAGACTTAAATATTAAATTCAATTAAAAGTGTTTGCGTTATTATTTTAGTCACAGACTTAAATATTAAATTCAATTAAAAGTGTTTGCGTTATTATTTTAGTCACAGACTTAAATATTAAATTCCATTAAAAGTGTTTGCGTTATTATTTTAGTCACAGACTTAAATATTAAATTCAATTAAAAGTGTTTGCGTTATTATTTTAGTTACAGACTTAAATATTAAATTCCATTAAATGTGTTTGCGTTATTATTTTAGTCACAGACTTAAATATTAAATTCAATTAAAAGTGTTTGCGTTATTATTTTAGTCACAGACTTAAATATTAAATTCAATTAAAAGTGTTTGCGTTATTATTTTAGTCACAGACTTAAATATTAAATTCAATTAAAAGTGTTTGCGTTATTATTTTAGTTACAGACTTAAATATTAAATTCCATTAAATGTGTTTGCGTTATTATTTTAGTCACAGACTTAAATATTAAATTCAATTAAAAGTGTTTGCGTTATTATTTTAGTCACAGACTTAAATATTAAATTCAATTAAAAGTGTTTGCGTTATTATTTTAGTCACAGACTTAAATATTAAATTCAATTAAAAGTGTTTGCGTTATTATTTTAGTCACAGACTTAAATATTAAATTCCATTAAAAGTGTTTGCGTTATTATTTTAGTCACAGACTTAAATATTAAATTCAATTAAAAGTGTTTGCGTTATTATTTTAGTTACAGACTTAAATATTAAATTCCATTAAATGTGTTTGCGTTATTATTTTAGTCACAGACTTAAATATTAAATTCAATTAAAAGTGTTTGCGTTATTATTTTAGTCACAGACTTAAATATTAAATTCAATTAAAAGTGTTTGCGTTATTATTTTAGTCACAGACTTAAATATTAAATTCCATTAAAAGTGTTTGCGTTATTATTTTAGTCACAGACTTAAATATTAAATTCAATTAAAAGTGTTTGCGTTATTATTTTAGTCACAGACTTAAATATTAAATTCCATTAAAAGTGTTTGCGTTATTATTTTAGTCACAGACTTAAATATTAAATTCAATTAAAAGTGTTTGCGTTATTATTTTAGTTACAGACTTAAATATTAAATTCCATTAAATGTGTTTGCGTTATTATTTTAGTCACAGACTTAAATATTAAATTCAATTAAAAGTGTTTGCGTTATTATTTTAGTCACAGACTTAAATATTAAATTCAATTAAAAGTGTTTGCGTTATTATTTTAGTCACAGACTTAAATATTAAATTCCATTAAAAGTGTTTGCGTTATTATTTTAGTCACAGACTTAAATATTAAATTCAATTAAAAGTGTTTGCGTTATTATTTTAGTCACAGACTTAAATATTAAATTCAATTAAAAGTGTTTGCGTTATTATTTTAGTCACAGACTTAAATATTAAATTCAATTAAAAGTGTTTGCGTTATTATTTTAGTCACAGACTTAAATATTATATTCAATTAAAAGTGTTTGCGTTATTTTAGTCACAGACTTAAATATTAAATTCCATTAAATGAGTTTGCGTTATTATTTTAGTCACAGACTTAAATATTAAATTCCATTAAAAGTGTTTGCGTTATTATTTTAGTCACAGACTTAAATATTAAATTCAATTAAAAGTGTTTGCGTTATTATTTTAGTCACAGACTTAAATATTAAATTCAATTAAAAGTGTTTGCGTTATTATTTTAGTCACAGACTTAAATATTAAATTCAATTAAAAGTGTTTGCGTTATTATTTTAGTCACAGACTTAAATATTAAATTCAATTAAAAGTGTTTGCGTTATTATTTTAGTCACAGACTTAAATATTAAATTCAATTAAAAGTGTTTGCGTTATTATTTTAGTCACAGACTTAAATATTAAATTCCATTAAAAGTGTTTGCGTTATTATTTTAGT
Source organism: Leiobunum rupestre (assembly GCF_980474605.1). Classification (NCBI taxonomy): domain Eukaryota; kingdom Metazoa; phylum Arthropoda; class Arachnida; order Opiliones; family Sclerosomatidae; genus Leiobunum; species Leiobunum rupestre. The sequence goes on from NC_143388.1 coordinate 13,827,691, forward strand.
CACAGACTTAAATATTAAATTCCATTAAAAGTGTTTGCGTTATTATTTTAGTCACAGACTTAAATATTAAATTCAATTAAAAGTGTTTGCGTTATTATTTTAGTCACAGACTTAAATATTAAATTCAATTAAAAGTGTTTGCGTTATTATTTTAGTCACAGACTTAAATATTAAATTCCATTAAAAGTGTTTGCGTTATTATTTTAGTCACAGACTTAAATATTAAATTCAATTAAAAGTGTTTGCGTTATTATTTTAGTCACAGACTTAAATATTAAATTCAATTAAAAGTGTTTGCGTTATTATTTTAGTCACAGACTTAAATATTAAATTCCATTAAAAGTGTTTGCGTTATTATTTTAGTCACAGACTTAAATATTAAATTCAATTAAAAGTGTTTGCGTTATTATTTTAGTTACAGACTTAAATATTAAATTCCATTAAATGTGTTTGCGTTATTATTTTAGTCACAGACTTAAATATTAAATTCAATTAAAAGTGTTTGCGTTATTATTTTAGTCACAGACTTAAATATTAAATTCAATTAAAAGTGTTTGCGTTATTATTTTAGTCACAGACTTAAATATTAAATTCAATTAAAAGTGTTTGCGTTATTATTTTAGTTACAGACTTAAATATTAAATTCCATTAAATGTGTTTGCGTTATTATTTTAGTCACAGACTTAAATATTAAATTCAATTAAAAGTGTTTGCGTTATTATTTTAGTCACAGACTTAAATATTAAATTCAATTAAAAGTGTTTGCGTTATTATTTTAGTCACAGACTTAAATATTAAATTCAATTAAAAGTGTTTGCGTTATTATTTTAGTCACAGACTTAAATATTAAATTCCATTAAAAGTGTTTGCGTTACTATTTTAGTCACAGACTTAAATATTAAATTCAATTAAAAGTGTTTGCGTTATTATTTTAGTTACAGACTTAAATATTAAATTCCATTAAATGTGTTTGCGTTATTATTTTAGTCACAGACTTAAATATTAAATTCAATTAAAAGTGTTTGCGTTATTATTTTAGTCACAGACTTAAATATTAAATTCAATTAAAAGTGTTTGCGTTATTATTTTAGTCACAGACTTAAATATTAAATTCCATTAAAAGTGTTTGCGTTATTATTTTAGTCACAGACTTAAATATTAAATTCAATTAAAAGTGTTTGCGTTATTATTTTAGTCACAGACTTAAATATTAAATTCCATTAAAAGTGTTTGCGTTATTATTTTAGTCACAGACTTAAATATTAAATTCAATTAAAAGTGTTTGCGTTATTATTTTAGTTACAGACTTAAATATTAAATTCCATTAAATGTGTTTGCGTTATTATTTTAGTCACAGACTTAAATATTAAATTCAATTAAAAGTGTTTGCGTTATTATTTTAGTCACAGACTTAAATATTAAATTCAATTAAAAGTGTTTGCGTTATTATTTTAGTCACAGACTTAAATATTAAATTCAATTAAAAGTGTTTGCGTTATTATTTTAGTCACAGACTTAAATATTAAATTCAATTAAAAGTGTTTGCGTTATTATTTTAGTCACAGACTTAAATATTAAATTCAATTAAAAGTGTTTGCGTTATTATTTTAGTCACAGACTTAAATATTATATTCAATTAAAAGTGTTTGCGTTATTTTAGTCACAGACTTAAATATTAAATTCCATTAAATGAGTTTGCGTTATTATTTTAGTCACAGATTTAAATATTAAATTCCATTAAAAGTGTTTGCGTTATTATTTTAGTCACAGACTTAAATATTAAATTCAATTAAAAGTGTTTGCGTTATTATTTTAGTCACAGACTTAAATATTAAATTCAATTAAAAGTGTTTGCGTTATTATTTTAGTCACAGACTTAAATATTAAATTCAATTAAAAGTGTTTGCGTTATTATTTTAGTCACAGACTTAAATATTAAATTCAATTAAAAGTGTTTGCGTTATTATTTTAGTCACAGACTTAAATATTAAATTCAATTAAAAGTGTTTGCGTTATTATTTTAGTCACAGACTTAAATATTAAATTCAATAAAAAGTGTTTGCGTTATTATTTTAGTCACAGACTTAAATATTAAATTCAATTAAAAGTGTTTGCGTTATTATTTTAGTCACAGACTTAAATATTAAATTCAATTAAGAGTTTTTGCGTTATTATTTTAGTCACAGACTTAAATATTAAATTCAATTAAAAGTGTTTGCGTTATTATTTTAGTCACAGACTTAAATATTAAATTCAATTAAAAGTGTTTGCGTTATTATTTTAGTCACAGACTTAAATATTAAATTCAATTAAAAGTGTTTGCGTTATTATTTTAGTCACAGACTTAAATATTAAATTCCATTAAAAGTGTTTGCGTTATTATTTTAGTCACAGACTTAAATATTAAATTCAATTAAAAGTGTTTGCGTTATTATTTTAGTCACAGACTTAAATATTAAATTCCATTAAAAGTGTTTGCGTTATTATTTTAGTCACAGACTTAAATATTAAATTCCATTAAAAGTGTTTGCGTTATTATTTTAGTTACAGACTTAAATATTAAATTCCATTAAATGTGTTTGCGTTATTATTTTAGTCACAGACTTAAATATTAAATTCAATTAAAAGTGTTTGCGTTATTATTTTAGTCACAGACTTAAATATTAAATTCAATTAAAAGTGTTTGCGTTATTATTTTAGTCACAGACTTAAATATTAAATTCCATTAAAAGTGTTTGCGTTATTATTTTAGTCACAGACTTAAATATTAAATTCAATTAAAAGTGTTTGCGTTATTATTTTAGTCACAGACTTAAATATTAAATTCCATTAAAAGTGTTTGCGTTATTATTTTAGTCACAGACTTAAATATTAAATTCAATTAAAAGTGTTTGCGTTATTATTTTAGTTACAGACTTAAATATTAAATTTCATTAAATGTGTTTGCGTTATTATTTTAGTCACAGACTTAAATATTAAATTCAATTAAAAGTGTTTGCGTTATTATTTTAGTCACAGACTTAAATATTAAATTCAATTAAAAGTGTTTGCGTTATTATTTTAGTCACAGACTTAAATATTAAATTCCATTAAAAGTGTTTGCGTTATTATTTTAGTCACAGACTTAAATATTAAATTCAATTAAAAGTGTTTGCGTTATTATTTTAGTCACAGACTTAAATATTAAATTCAATTAAAAGTGTTTGCGTTATTATTTTAGTCACAGACTTAAATATTAAATTCCATTAAAAGTGTTTGCGTTATTATTTTAGTCACAGACTTAAATATTAAATTCAATTAAAAGTGTTTGCGTTATTATTTTAGTTACAGACTTAAATATTAAATTCCATTAAATGTGTTTGCGTTATTATTTTAGTCACAGACTTAAATATTAAATTCAATTAAAAGTGTTTGCGTTATTATTTTAGTCACAGACTTAAATATTAAATTCAATTAAAAGTGTTTGCGTTATTATTTTAGTCACAGACTTAAATATTAAATTCAATTAAAAGTGTTTGCGTTATTATTTTAGTTACAGACTTAAATATTAAATTCCATTAAATGTGTTTGCGTTATTATTTTAGTCACAGACTTAAATATTAAATTCAATTAAAAGTGTTTGCGTTATTATTTTAGTCACAGACTTAAATATTAAATTCAATTAAAAGTGTTTGCGATATTATTTTAGTCACAGACTTAAATATTAAATTCAATTAAAAGTGTTTGCGTTATTATTTTAGTCACAGACTTAAATATTAAATTCCATTAAAAGTGTTTGCGTTATTATTTTAGTCACAGACTTAAATATTAAATTCAATTAAAAGTGTTTGCGTTATTATTTTAGTTACAGACTTAAATATTAAATTCCATTAAATGTGTTTGCGTTATTATTTTAGTCACAGACTTAAATATTAAATTCAATTAAAAGTGTTTGCGTTATTATTTTAGTCACAGACTTAAATATTAAATTCAATTAAAAGTGTTTGCGTTATTATTTTAGTCACAGGCTTAAATATTAAATTCCATTAAAAGTGTTTGCGTTATTATTTTAGTCACAGACTTAAATATTAAATTCAATTAAAAGTGTTTGCGTTATTATTTTAGTCACAGACTTAAATATTAAATTCCATTAAAAGTGTTTGCGTTATTATTTTAGTCACAGACTTAAATATTAAATTCAATTAAAAGTGTTTGCGTTATTATTTTAGTTACAGACTTAAATATTAAATTCCATTAAATGTGTTTGCGTTATTATTTTAGTCACAGACTTAAATATTAAATTCAATTAAAAGTGTTTGCGTTATTATTTTAGTCACAGACTTAAATATTAAATTCAATTAAAAGTGTTTGCGTTATTATTTTAGTCACAGACTTAAATATTAAATTCCATTAAAAGTGTTTGCGTTATTATTTTAGTCACAGACTTAAATATTAAATTCAATTAAAAGTGTTTGCGTTATTATTTTAGTCACAGACTTAAATATTAAATTCAATTAAAAGTGTTTGCGTTATTATTTTAGTCACAGACTTAAATATTAAATTCCATTAAAAGTGTTTGCGTTATTATTTTAGTCACAGACTTAAATATTAAATTCAATTAAAAGTGTTTGCGTTATTATTTTAGTTACAGACTTAAATATTAAATTCCATTAAATGTGTTTGCGTTATTATTTTAGTCACAGACTTAAATATTAAATTCAATTAAAAGTGTTTGCGTTATTATTTTAGTCACAGACTTAAATATTAAATTCAATTAAAAGTGTTTGCGTTATTATTTTAGTCACAGACTTAAATATTAAATTCCATTAAAAGTGTTTGCGTTATTATTTTAGTCACAGACTTAAATATTAAATTCAATTAAAAGTGTTTGCGTTATTATTTTAGTTACAGACTTAAATATTAAATTCCATTAAATGTGTTTGCGTTATTATTTTAGTCACAGACTTAAATATTAAATTCAATTAAAAGTGTTTGCGTTATTATTTTAGTCACAGACTTAAATATTAAATTCAATTAAAAGTGTTTGCGTTATTATTTTAGTCACAGAATTAAATATTTAATTCCATTAAAAGTATTTGCGTTATTATTTTAGTCACAGACTTAAATATTAAATTCAATTAAAAGTGTTTGCGTTATTATTTTAGTCACAGACTTAAATATTAAATTCAATTAAAAGTGTTTGCGTTATTATTTTAGTCACAGACTTAAATATTAAATTCAATTAAAAGTGTTTGCGTTATTATTTTAGTCACAGACTTAAATATTAAATTCCATTAAAAGTGTTTGCGTTATTATTTTAGTCACAGACTTAAATATTAAATTCAATTAAAAGTGTTTGCGTTATTATTTTAGTCACAGACTTAAATATTAAATTCCATTAAAAGTGTTTGCGTTATTATTTTAGTCACAGACTTAAATATTAAATTCAATTAAAAGTGTTTGCGTTATTATTTTAGTTACAGACTTAAATATTAAATTCCATTAAATGTGTTTGCGTTATTATTTTAGTCACAGACTTAAATATTAAATTCAATTAAAAGTGTTTGCGTTATTATTTTAGTCACAGACTTAAATATTAAATTCCATTAAAAGTGTTTGCGTTATTATTTTAGTCACAGACTTAAATATTAAATTCAATTAAAAGTGTTTGCGTTATTATTTTAGTCACAGACTTAAATATTAAATTCAATTAAAAGTGTTTGCGTTATTATTTTAGTCACAGACTTAAATATTAAATTCCATTAAAAGTGTTTGCGTTATTATTTTAGTCACAGACTTAAATATTAAATTCAATTAAAAGTGTTTGCGTTATTATTTTAGTTACAGACTTAAATATTAAATTCCATTAAATGTGTTTGCGTTATTATTTTAGTCACAGACTTAAATATTAAATTCAATTAAAAGTGTTTGCGTTATTATTTTAGTCACAGACTTAAATATTAAATTCAATTAAAAGTGTTTGCGTTATTATTTTAGTCACAGACTTAAATATTAAATTCAATTAAAAGTGTTTGCGTTATTATTTTAGTTACAGACTTAAATATTAAATTCCATTAAATGTGTTTGCGTTATTATTTTAGTCACAGACTTAAATATTAAATTCAATTAAAAGTGTTTGCGTTATTATTTTAGTCACAGACTTAAATATTAAATTCAATTAAAAGTGTTTGCGTTATTATTTTAGTCACAGACTTAAATATTAAATTCAATTAAAAGTGTTTGCGTTATTATTTTAGTCACAGACTTAAATATTAAATTCCATTAAAAGTGTTTGCGTTATTATTTTAGTCACAGACTTAAATATTAAATTCAATTAAAAGTGTTTGCGTTATTATTTTAGTTACAGACTTAAATATTAAATTCCATTAAATGTGTTTGCGTTATTATTTTAGTCACAGACTTAAATATTAAATTCAATTAAAAGTGTTTGCGTTATTATTTTAGTCACAGACTTAAATATTAAATTCAATTAAAAGTGTTTGCGTTATTATTTTAGTCACAGACTTAAATATTAAATTCCATTAAAAGTGTTTGCGTTATTATTTTAGTCACAGACTTAAATATTAAATTCAATTAAAAGTGTTTGCGTTATTATTTTAGTCACAGACTTAAATATTAAATTCAATTAAAAGTGTTTGCGTTATTATTTTAGTCACAGACTTAAATATTAAATTCCATTAAAAGTGTTTGCGTTATTATTTTAGTCACAGACTTAAATATTAAATTCCATTAAAAGTGTTTGCGTTATTATTTTAGTCACAGACTTAAATATTAAATTCAATTAAAAGTGTTTGCGTTATTATTTTAGTCACAGACTTAAATATTAAATTCAATTAAAAGTGTTTGCGTTATTATTTTAGTCACAGACTTAAATATTAAATTCCATTAAAAGTGTTTGCGTTATTATTTTAGTCACAGACTTAAATATTAAATTCAATTAAAAGTGTTTGCGTTATTATTTTAGTTACAGACTTAAATATTAAATTCCATTAAATGTGTTTGCGTTATTATTTTAGTCACAGACTTAAATATTAAATTCAATTAAAAGTGTTTGCGTTATTATTTTAGTCACAGACTTAAATATTAAATTCAATTAAAAGTGTTTGCGTTATTATTTTAGTCACAGACTTAAATATTAAATTCCATTAAAAGTGTTTGCGTTATTATTTTAGTCACAGACTTAAATATTAAATTCAATTAAAAGTGTTTGCGTTATTATTTTAGTCACAGACTTAAATATTAAATTCAATTAAAAGTGTTTGCGTTATTATTTTAGTTACAGACTTAAATATTAAATTCCATTAAATGTGTTTGCGTTATTATTTTAGTCACAGACTTAAATATTAAATTTCATTAAATGTGTTTGCGTTATTATTTTAGTCACAGACTTAAATATTAAATTCAATTAAAAGTGTTTGCGTTATTATTTTAGTTACAGACTTAAATATTAAATTCCATTAAATGTGTTTGCGTTATTATTTTAGTCACAGACTTAAATATTAAATTCAATTAAAAGTGTTTGCGTTATTATTTTAGTCACAGACTTAAATATTAAATTCAATTAAAAGTGTTTGCGTTATTATTTTAGTCACAGACTTAAATATTAAATTCCATTAAAAGTGTTTGCGTTATTATTTTAGTCACAGACTTAAATATTAAATTCAATTAAAAGTGTTTGCGTTATTATTTTAGTTACAGACTTAAATATTAAATTCCATTAAATGTGTTTGCGTTATTATTTTAGTCACAGACTTAAATATTAAATTCAATTAAAAGTGTTTGCGTTATTATTTTAGTCACAGACTTAAATATTAAATTCAATTAAAAGTGTTTGCGTTATTATTTTAGTCACAGAATTAAATATTTAATTCCATTAAAAGTATTTGCGTTATTATTTTAGTCACAGACTTAAATATTAAATTCAATTAAAAGTGTTTGCGTTATTATTTTAGTCACAGACTTAAATATTAAATTCAATTAAAAGTGTTTGCGTTATTATTTTAGTCACAGACTTAAATATTAAATTCAATTAAAAGTGTTTGCGTTATTATTTTAGTCACAGACTTAAATATTAAATTCCATTAAAAGTGTTTGCGTTATTATTTTAGTCACAGACTTAAATATTAAATTCAATTAAAAGTGTTTGCGTTATTATTTTAGTCACAGACTTAAATATTAAATTCCATTAAAAGTGTTTGCGTTATTATTTTAGTCACAGACTTAAATATTAAATTCAATTAAAAGTGTTTGCGTTATTATTTTAGTTACAGACTTAAATATTAAATTCCATTAAATGTGTTTGCGTTATTATTTTAGTCACAGACTTAAATATTAAATTCAATTAAAAGTGTTTGCGTTATTATTTTAGTCACAGACTTAAATATTAAATTCCATTAAAAGTGTTTGCGTTATTATTTTAGTCACAGACTTAAATATTAAATTCAATTAAAAGTGTTTGCGTTATTATTTTAGTCACAGACTTAAATATTAAATTCAATTAAAAGTGTTTGCGTTATTATTTTAGTCACAGACTTAAATATTAAATTCCATTAAAAGTGTTTGCGTTATTATTTTAGTCACAGACTTAAATATTAAATTCAATTAAAAGTGTTTGCGTTATTATTTTAGTTACAGACTTAAATATTAAATTCCATTAAATGTGTTTGCGTTATTATTTTAGTCACAGACTTAAATATTAAATTCAATTAAAAGTGTTTGCGTTATTATTTTAGTCACAGACTTAAATATTAAATTCAATTAAAAGTGTTTGCGTTATTATTTTAGTCACAGACTTAAATATTAAATTCAATTAAAAGTGTTTGCGTTATTATTTTAGTTACAGACTTAAATATTAAATTCCATTAAATGTGTTTGCGTTATTATTTTAGTCACAGACTTAAATATTAAATTCAATTAAAAGTGTTTGCGTTATTATTTTAGTCACAGACTTAAATATTAAATTCAATTAAAAGTGTTTGCGTTATTATTTTAGTCACAGACTTAAATATTAAATTCAATTAAAAGTGTTTGCGTTATTATTTTAGTCACAGACTTAAATATTAAATTCCATTAAAAGTGTTTGCGTTATTATTTTAGTCACAGACTTAAATATTAAATTCAATTAAAAGTGTTTGCGTTATTATTTTAGTTACAGACTTAAATATTAAATTCCATTAAATGTGTTTGCGTTATTATTTTAGTCACAGACTTAAATATTAAATTCAATTAAAAGTGTTTGCGTTATTATTTTAGTCACAGACTTAAATATTAAATTCAATTAAAAGTGTTTGCGTTATTATTTTAGTCACAGACTTAAATATTAAATTCCATTAAAAGTGTTTGCGTTATTATTTTAGTCACAGACTTAAATATTAAATTCAATTAAAAGTGTTTGCGTTATTATTTTAGTCACAGACTTAAATATTAAATTCCATTAAAAGTGTTTGCGTTATTATTTTAGTCACAGACTTAAATATTAAATTCAATTAAAAGTGTTTGCGTTATTATTTTAGTTACAGACTTAAATATTAAATTCCATTAAATGTGTTTGCGTTATTATTTTAGTCACAGACTTAAATATTAAATTCAATTAAAAGTGTTTGCGTTATTATTTTAAACACAGACTTAAATATTAAATTCAATTAAAAGTGTTTGCGTTATTATTTTAGTCACAGACTTAAATATTAAATTCCATTAAAAGTGTTTGCGTTATTATTTTAGTCACAGACTTAAATATTAAATTCAATTAAAAGTGTTTGCGTTATTATTTTAGTCACAGACTTAAATATTAAATTCAATTAAAAGTGTTTGCGTTATTATTTTAGTTACAGACTTAAATATTAAATTCAATTAAAAGTGTTTGCGTTATTATTTTAGTTACAGACTTAAATATTAAATTCCATTAAATGTGTTTGCGTTATTATTTTAGTCACAGACTTAAATATTAAATTCAATTAAAAGTGTTTGCGTTATTATTTTAGTCACAGACTTAAATATTAAATTCAATTAAAAGTGTTTGCGTTATTATTTTAGTCACAGACTTAAATATTAAATTCAATTAAAAGTGTTTGCGTTATTATTTTAGTCACAGACTTAAATATTAAATTCCATTAAAAGTGTTTGCGTTATTATTTTAGTCACAGACTTAAATATTAAATTCAATTAAAAGTGTTTGCGTTATTATTTTAGTTACAGACTTAAATATTAAATTCCATTAAATGTGTTTGCGTTATTATTTTAGTCACAGACTTAAATATTAAATTCAATTAAAAGTGTTTGCGTTATTATTTTAGTCACAGACTTAAATATTAAATTCCATTAAAAGTGTTTGCGTTATTATTTTAGTCACAGACTTAAATATTAAATTCAATTAAAAGTGTTTGCGTTATTATTTTAGTCACAGACTTAAATATTAAATTCAATTAAAAGTGTTTGCGTTATTATTTTAGTCACAGACTTAAATATTAAATTCCATTAAAAGTGTTTGCGTTATTATTTTAGTCACAGACTTAAATATTAAATTCAATTAAAAGTGTTTGCGTTATTATTTTAGTTACAGACTTAAATATTAAATTCCATTAAATGTGTTTGCGTTATTATTTTAGTCACAGACTTAAATATTAAATTCAATTAAAAGTGTTTGCGTTATTATTTTAGTCACAGACTTAAATATTAAATTCAATTAAAAGTGTTTGCGTTATTATTTTAGTCACAGACTTAAATATTAAATTCAATTAAAAGTGTTTGCGTTATTATTTTAGTTACAGACTTAAATATTAAATTCCATTAAATGTGTTTGCGTTATTATTTTAGTCACAGACTTAAATATTAAATTCAATTAAAAGTGTTTGCGTTATTATTTTAGTCACAGACTTAAATATTAAATTCAATTAAAAGTGTTTGCGTTATTATTTTAGTCACAGACTTAAATATTAAATTCAATTAAAAGTGTTTGCGTTATTATTTTAGTCACAGACTTAAATATTAAATTCCATTAAAAGTGTTTGCGTTATTATTTTAGTCACAGACTTAAATATTAAATTCAATTAAAAGTGTTTGCGTTATTATTTTAGTTACAGACTTAAATATTAAATTCCATTAAATGTGTTTGCGTTATTATTTTAGTCACAGACTTAAATATTAAATTCAATTAAAAGTGTTTGCGTTATTATTTTAGTCACAGACTTAAATATTAAATTCAATTAAAAGTGTTTGCGTTATTATTTTAGTCACAGACTTAAATATTAAATTCCATTAAAAGTGTTTGCGTTATTATTTTAGTCACAGACTTAAATATTAAATTCAATTAAAAGTGTTTGCGTTATTATTTTAGTCACAGACTTAAATATTAAATTCCATTAAAAGTGTTTGCGTTATTATTTTAGTCACAGACTTAAATATTAAATTCAATTAAAAGTGTTTGCGTTATTATTTTAGTTACAGACTTAAATATTAAATTCCATTAAATGTGTTTGCGTTATTATTTTAGTCACAGACTTAAATATTAAATTCAATTAAAAGTGTTTGCGTTATTATTTTAGTCACAGACTTAAATATTAAATTCAATTAAAAGTGTTTGCGTTATTATTTTAGTCACAGACTTAAATATTAAATTCCATTAAAAGTGTTTGCGTTATTATTTTAGTCACAGACTTAAATATTAAATTCAATTAAAAGTGTTTGCGTTATTATTTTAGTCACAGACTTAAATATTAAATTCAATTAAAAGTGTTTGCGTTATTATTTTAGTTACAGACTTAAATATTAAATTCAATTAAAAGTGTTTGCGTTATTATTTTAGTTACAGACTTAAATATTAAATTCCATTAAATGTGTTTGCGTTATTATTTTAGTCACAGACTTAAATATTAAATTCAATTAAAAGTGTTTGCGTTATTATTTTAGTCACAGACTTAAATATTAAATTCAATTAAAAGTGTTTGCGTTATTATTTTAGTCACAGACTTAAATATTAAATTCAATTAAAAGTGTTTGCGTTATTATTTTAGTCACAGACTTAAATATTAAATTCCATTAAAAGTGTTTGCGTTATTATTTTAGTCACAGACTTAAATATTAAATTCAATTAAAAGTGTTTGCGTTATTATTTTAGTTACAGACTTAAATATTAAATTCCATTAAATGTGTTTGCGTTATTATTTTAGTCACAGACTTAAATATTAAATTCAATTAAAAGTGTTTGCGTTATTATTTTAGTCACAGACTTAAATATTAAATTCAATTAAAAGTGTTTGCGTTATTATTTTAGTCACAGACTTAAATATTAAATTCCATTAAAAGTGTTTGCGTTATTATTTTAGTCACAGACTTAAATATTAAATTCAATTAAAAGTGTTTGCGTTATTATTTTAGTCACAGACTTAAATATTAAATTCCATTAAAAGTGTTTGCGTTATTATTTTAGTCACAGACTTAAATATTAAATTCAATTAAAAGTGTTTGCGTTATTATTTTAGTTACAGACTTAAATATTAAATTCCATTAAATGTGTTTGCGTTATTATTTTAGTCACAGACTTAAATATTAAATTCAATTAAAAGTGTTTGCGTTATTATTTTAGTCACAGACTTAAATATTAAATTCAATTAAAAGTGTTTGCGTTATTATTTTAGTCACAGACTTAAATATTAAATTCCATTAAAAGTGTTTGCGTTATTATTTTAGTCACAGACTTAAATATTAAATTCAATTAAAAGTGTTTGCGTTATTATTTTAGTCACAGACTTAAATATTAAATTCAATTAAAAGTGTTTGCGTTATTATTTTAGTCACAGACTTAAATATTAAATTCCATTAAAAGTGTTTGCGTTATTATTTTAGTCACAGACTTAAATATTAAATTCAATTAAAAGTGTTTGCGTTATTATTTTAGTTACAGACTTAAATATTAAATTCCATTAAATGTGTTTGCGTTATTATTTTAGTCACAGACTTAAATATTAAATTCAATTAAAAGTGTTTGCGTTATTATTTTAGTCACAGACTTAAATATTAAATTCAATTAAAAGTGTTTGCGTTATTATTTTAGTCACAGACTTAAATATTAAATTCCATTAAAAGTGTTTGCGTTATTATTTTAGTCACAGACTTAAATATTAAATTCAATTAAAAGTGTTTGCGTTATTATTTTAGTTACAGACTTAAATATTAAATTCCATTAAATGTGTTTGCGTTATTATTTTAGTCACAGACTTAAATATTAAATTCAATTAAAAGTGTTTGCGTTATTATTTTAGTCACAGACTTAAATATTAAATTCAATTAAAAGTGTTTGCGTTATTATTTTAGTCACAGAATTAAATATTTAATTCCATTAAAAGTATTTGCGTTATTATTTTAGTCACAGACTTAAATATTAAATTCAATTAAAAGTGTTTGCGTTATTATTTTAGTCACAGACTTAAATATTAAATTCAAATAAATGAGTTTGCGTTATTATTTAGTAGAAATGGTTAATTTAAACAGGGTGCACACAATATTCTCAGATTCAAATTTTCAGTTTTCCCGGAATATTTTAAGCTATTTCCCCTGACTTTTTAAGGCCAAAATTAGGCAGTTTATAACTTTTTCATTTATCAGAAGTTAATAAATTTAATAAACTTATATTTCAGTACAAAAGTTATATCAACGTTAAAATAATCTAAATAATAATAATAACAGAATTCGCCATGGTTCTAGAGTAAAATTACAATTAAGAGAAAACTGAATTCCCTGACTTTTTACAAATTCTTAAATTTCCCTCACCTTTCCCTGACTTTTTAGGGCCAGTTTTAAATTATCTGACGTTTCCCTGATTTACTTGATTTCCCTGACGTGAGGTAACCCTGTTAAATATTTATTACCATTATTAAAATGATTATAATAATATCTAATTTAAAATCTCATTTAGGCTAAACATTCTGAAACTAACTCTTAAAGGTGCGAATGTAAGCCTAGCGTCGACGAATAAAGTAATACCAAAAGAAAATAAGAAAACTGAGTGCATATTATAGCTTCCATTGGGGTTTGACATGTTTTCAAATGAGCTCCAGAACACGACAACACGTAACTTGAAGAACCAATAGTACACTGTTAAAAATAAAGGTTTATAAAACGACCAAAATTGGACTTTTAATTAATTCAAACCATTTGGTTACTGAAAACGGTCTAATCAATTATTTTAGACCCATTTTACTCTTTTATGTTGAATACAATACCTTTTGGGGTATTGAAAGGGAACGAGCCCTAAGAATAAACCTTTTCCAGTCCTGGTGGTAAAGGTATTTAATTCCCTTAAACGAAGAAAAAAATGATATGGACCAATTTCGAGACTAGTATTTGAATACTACGTTATTTCTTTTTTAATATTTTCTTTAAAATAACATAATGCGAAGAAATTCCAATCACCAGGATTATTTAACTAAGGTTAAGTCTTTAAAAATTTTATAACAGATTTTAAATATAAGGGATATTGATTAAGGTGTCAAACTATGATAACCCAAATATCGGCACTCAAGATTCGTGCAATGTGTATAGCAGGTACTTTACGTGAGCAACTCCCTTCGTTCAACGACTTCAGGGACGCTCTTTCGGCTAATTTCCCCCAGGCGAAAACCAGCCTAATCTGGCTATGTAAATGGTTAATATATTGAATAATAAAAAAATAATCAAATAACGGCCTATAAAGGACTGAAAATAAAGTTAAAAAGGATTAACTTCTTACTGTTTATGAAGTAAAATGGATAAAAGAGTGTAAAATAAGTACTTAAACACTCCACAAAAGGACTGAATTTGGGGAGCAGAAGGTTTAAATGTGTTCTATGATAAAACCCTGAATGGTCTTAAATATTGGAAAAAGTTTTAAGCACTTAAAAGGTCTAAAATAAAACCTTTATTTTTAACAGTGTATCATTGCAAACTAGGTTCCAAATTGGGTTTTCTTGAGGCTTCTGGGTAGAAATTTTAGACCTATTGCATAATACCAATTACAAAATTATTTCATTTTGATTAGTTTTAATTAAAATCTCATATATTTTAGAAATATAAGCAAATATACTGTTTAAAAATAATTTTATAAACACTTAAGGTATAGTTTCGTCTTATAAAAACCTCCAAAACTACCGAACTACTTTTAACCGCGGCGTACTACACGTTATTATAAAACGGAGTAAACAGGTACGGGTTATAGAAGCGAAATACTTTAGTCATTCAAACTTCTCGACGCGCTAGCCGATCCATATCCAGGACTTTCTTCGCTATTTACTTTTGGTAATACCGCGACATTTTAACTACGGGTGAGGTCTTGTCACGTGAGAGTAATCTCTACTATAGCCATTGATAAAATACCAAGTAATCAAAGGTATAAATACCGATTTCCCAATTTAAAACTGAGATCGCCAATTTAGCCAAACTTTAAAACATGGGTTTCAAGTTACAACCGACTATTAAAATTGTAGCTAAGCAAAATTTCCCAGATAAAATGACGTCTTAATTAAGGGGTTAATTTAATGAATGATATTACTGATACCACGTCGTAACGGAAATGGATTGCGAGGCGCGTCCATTTTTATAGAGAAAAAAAATTAATAAAAACAATTATAAATAGGACTAGCGATAAAACGCACCAGTTAATTGTTTTTAACGCGAGACAAAATGGAGGAAAAAACGCCTCGGAAAATGTGGTTTTTATAGTTTATACCCGCTCACTTCGGCGCACGAGATGGCCAGAGTACCCTAACCGTAATCCTTTACTCGGGTAATGTTGTATAGAACGGCATCCTTTGATCTTCTACCAACCCCCTCCCACCCCCCTTCTTCTACGAGTGCCAAGATCGCTTCTCTAAAAAGCTTCGATCCCCCCAAAAATAGCGACCCCCTCATTCGGAATTGACCCCAGTGGGGAACTCGGGGGGAGGCTAGACCTAATGAAATCTAGGCACCCCCCGTCCTTAATGAAAGATTTAGAAGAGACAAAAATAATTAGGTGATGCCGGTGCAAATGATCTCGCCTAGCGTGCTATCTCCCGGCCCCCTTTCAGGCCCCCTCTCCTCTCTGGGATGTTGGTCTGTCTCTTCCAATCCTGCCCCCCCCCCTCCCCCCTGCTGAATGCCCTCTTCACGTATTCAAGACACTGCACTTCTGTTCGGGAAAAACAACCTGAGGGGTCTTTACCAAAGGCCCTAAAGGTTTTTTACGAGGGGTTTGAAAATTTTGCGTACGGGATTTTGAATTTCAGAATGATTTCTGAAATAAGGAGCTGATTTGGAAATGTCAGAGTACGATTTAGTGTTTATTTCTTGTTATTTAAAGCTGATTTTTAAGATATTGGAGCTGATTTTCGACCAGATTTCGGGACTTTCCAATTGATTTCAAGATTGCGAAAAACAAATTCTCAAGAGTGTACGGGATTTGTATGAATTTCAAATCCCTCGGATTTTAGAGTATAATTTTCGTGTTGATTTCTGGTTTTAGGGCTGATTTCGAGATTTTTCGAACATATTTTCGCCAAGATTTCGGTATTTTCATGTTTATTTCAAGATTTTTAATTTTATTTTTATTATTTAGAGTGCACGGGATTTGTACGAATGTCAGACCCCTAGGTTTTATATCTATCATTATTATTAACCATGAATAAATTTTGTTATTTAAATTATAAGTTAAGTAAGGATTTTCTTTTATGAATTACTTTCTAAAAAACCTTAATTAGTTTTCAAACTATTCAATGATTGAAACTGAAAATCCAATCAATAAGTCCATACGTATAGGTATAGAATATGTTTTTATGTTCAAACTCATTTTTCAAAATACTTAATTTTCCAAAACTAGGGAAAATATGTTACACTTATCCCTTCTCATTGTAATTTTTACACTTTACATCTTTAGGCGGAGTAATACAAGCGGTGCATATTGAGGTTCCATTACAAAGTGCTTAGAGATTGCAAAATTAAATTTTCATTTTAACGGCCTAGTGGATACGTCTATCATAAGAGAAATACTATTTTACTTCTGATAAAACTATATCAAGTAATTACCGCAATAAACTGTTTTATTAATTAATATAGCGTTCGAGGTTTACATGATTTAAGAATTTGTTAATTACAACTAGGAGCAACAAACACAGCACCCCACAAGGAGAACGCAACCCGCCAAAATTCGTTTATTTTCTTGTGTACAATTTTCATTGGTTTTCGTAAAACGTTCAGCGTAAATGCTCGTCCACTTTGTACACAACACTGCGTTATCTTGTTTAAAGGCTAGCTGCGTTCTCCTCGTGTGGGGTGCTGTGTTTGCTGCTCCTAGATTACAAAAAGTCTAGAAAAGCAAAAGTATTGGCGTATAGTAAAATGATACCAGTTACAAATATTACTCTAGTTTTTAAGCAGTAGCTTAGCCAGGAATTTGGTTGGGGGGGGGGGGGCACAAAATTGAAGAAAATAAAAACGAAAAAACAATGTACATACAACCATACGTTGCAGGGGGGGTCAAGAGCCTCACGTTTCCCCCCTGGCTACGCCACTGTTAAGATATTACAGTATTAGATAAAATGATGGACATGGTACGATCGTGGTACGCGTGTTGCTTCACGACTGTGGAATTTTCCTACAAAGTCCTAGTAGCACGACCCCCAATCAGTAGAAATTTCTATCCAGGTTTCTTGCAGTCTCTCTGGCCGCATCACTTGGCCGAGTCTTTTCTAATTCAATCAGTAGAGAGACGGGTCAGCGGCTCCCAAAAGTGCCTAATCGGCCCACTAATAGAGACTATCCTCTACCTCTTCTATCCTCCCTCCCTCATAGCGCCCTCTCACGTCATAGCGCCGCGGAGTATCCAACACCATTAAATAAGCCAGCAATAAAACTAAGCCGAAAAATTCCCACTAGAGGGCGCCGATGATATTCGCCATATATAATGCGCCCTTTCGCCTCTATTACGGGTTGGCAAAGCTCACCTTTCCCAGCGTGTCAGTGGCGCGTAGGCTCGCGGCGTCTTAGGTCAAAACGAGACTAACAGGTTCGGACGATAGTCAATGAAAGAAGCGGAGGTTAAAGCGAGAGGTTCGGATGGAAGGTTAATTGAAGTGGCCAGTGGCCGCTAGATGGCGAGGGTAGGCGGCGCGAGAAGAGCATTCTTATTGGCTCACCGACACTTGGAGGCCAGGCCGCGATTAATTCTCATCAGGAGCGAGAGCTTTTTGGCCCCGTCGGCTGTTACCGTTAGCCTCGGCTAATAATGTCTTCCATAAAACATGAGGCGCCCTCTAACTTCCCGAAGTGAAAACGTTCGCGGAAAATTCGACGTAAAAACAACCCGCAGGGGCCGTATATCTCCGAAAGGAACCTTTCGGATTCTAAGTGTGAAACTTCCATTAGCGATGAGATACAAAATGCAATGGCTAAAAAAACGCGCTATTATGGTACCTCATACGCTATAATGCTATACAGAAGAAGCGAGCTATAGCACTTGATACAAAAATTTATATAGGCTATGTCAGAAGTACGTAAGATCTATAGCGAGAAAAGTATCCATTTACCCATACTGCATGTACCTCATCGCTATAGGAGGGTTCTTATCTCTAACATAAATATTATATGCTTTTGATCATGTTTACTTTATAATCTAATATATTATATAAGACCGACCATACACTATATAATATTTCACAAATTAATTAATTAATTAAATTAGAATATTTAGTTTTAGATCCGTCACGAGTTGGAAATATTTATCTGAATTTATGGGTATGTATCGATTTGGAAATGTTTTCAGGTGGACCTTGATCAGAAATTATTTCGACAATTTAAGGTGAGTTTGGATCCTATTTTTTTCGAACCAGACAGGCTGGGACAGAAAGATAACATAGTTAACTCACTTATCAGGCATAATATGGCAAACCTTCATATAGATATTAGTTGGAAACTTTACTCATATATCGGTAATTGTTTTTAAACAGGTCATTGTATACTGCGAAATAAAGCTATTTCATAAATTGTGTAAATATTACTTTTATACAATTACTATATTTTGAAATATACTTTCTTCGCTTAGGGTACCTTGGCTATATACAAAAATAAATTTCAGCCCGGCTATTTATGATTCACCAATTACAATGGACTGAACGTAAATCTAATTTTGAAAACCAACGGTTGTAGCGCATATTTTCATTGTCCATATTTTGACCGGTTATAGGCTTAACTTAAGCTGGGAAATTATCAAATGTTATACAGTTTAATATCGAAGCTGCGAAGTCGTATTTGACCGTATGATACAACACCCATTTGGATAAAGCTCCCCTAAGAAGAACACCAAACAAACCGGCTTTCTCAAAAAGGAGACCATTAAAACATCTAAATTACTACGTTTCTCGAGTTGAAACAATCGAAGCGTCCGAAAGCTAAGGTGTATAAAAAGGCGTAAAGGGGGGGGGGGGGCAACAGGTAAGGGATCAAAAGACACCGCCTGCCGCGGAAACACGGAAGGAGAAGTGAAGAAAAGGCGCGAGCTAAGAATTGGCGAGTCCGAATTCTCGTGACGTCATCGTCGCTATAGTGGAAGGCTAGCGTCTTCTCCTTACGCCTTATCACACCCTGACTTACAGCTATGGCGTCCATCTTGGATAAAGTTCTCGCGAATACGTGCAGGGGGGGGGGCGCTTCGGAGCGGCTCGCCAATAATGAAAGGGTAGAAAGTAATGGCGCTTCTCTCTCCCTCCGCTAGGGGTCGCGTCGACTCATCAACGGATCCGTAATTACAGTTCTTTAAGAGTCGCCGAAAAATCACCTCCGAATGTATAATATTATTCGCCTTTTTTACAGATCGACGCTCGTTTCGAGGGTAGAAAGCAGGAGGTCCCACCAAACAACCACCCGACCCCTTGGACAGAGTTACCACAACACGTTTATACCGTTCGACATTTATAGAAACGCGTCACCACGCTTAAGCGACATCGCGATCATTTGACTAATAAATTTGCGCTTTATTTTATAATTGTAATTCATAACTGAAATTTATTTTAAATCTATTCCTGAATTTTTTTATTAATATTAATTAATAGTATATAATGTATATTTTAATAATAAATATCATGAGTTATTATTATAGAATTATTTATTGTATATTTTAATTATAAATATCATGAGATATTATTATATAATTTATAATTACTTATTGTATATTTTAATAATAAATATCATGAGTTATTATTATATTATTACACATTTAATGTCATGTGCTATTATATTATATTATATTATATTATATTATATTATATTATATTATATTATATTATATTATATTATATTATATTATATTATATTATATTATATTATATTATATTATATATATTCGGTACTTTTACAAAATTAACGGTGACACCGTCCCACGCCAGGACTCGGTTAAAGACCTCGGAGTGTACCTCGACCAAGGACTATACTTTAGAAAACATATTCAATACACTGTCAATAGCTGCAGAAGACTACTCGGCGTTATTCTAAAACTCTCGAAAAAAATTAATTCTAAATTCCACTATATTTTACTGTGTAAAAGTCTTATCTTCTCGAAGGTCATGTACGGCTCTTTGGCCTGGGGAGGCTGTAGCACTTATCTTTTATTAAGTATCGAAGCTATTCAAAAGAAGTTTATCGAATATCTGCACACTAACTTCACTAAAAGTCATATTTACAATTATAATCTATTATTAGAAGACCTAAACATGGAAAAACTCAATGTAACTCGAGAGAAATCCGAGATTATCTTCCTATATAAATTGTTCCATAACTCAATCCCAAGTGAAGACTTACTGTATAATATCAATTTTTCCGTCCCAAATTATTCTATTAGAAACGTAAATCTATTTAAAACTATTAAAAGCCCCTTAAATCCTATCTCTAGAATCTTAAAAAATTCGAACAAATACAGTAGAGATATTGATCTGTTCAGCTGTACAATAAGAGACATAAAAAATCTCCAACCTCACTAGCTTTAAGACACTCTCTAAACATTTGTAACTATTGTTTATATGTTCATTCTAATTGTGTTTATATAATCTTTTAACCTTCTCGTTTTTTCCTTATTTATTTTTCTTACATTGTGTATCAACTTGCTGATGCTGTAACTAGTATTGTTTTGGTGCACATTAAATTTCATTTCATTTCGTTTCGTTTCGTTTCGTTTCGTTTCGTTTCGTTTCGTTATATATTATATTATATTATATTATATTATATTATATTATATTATATTATATTATATTATATTATATTATATTATATTATATTATATTATATTATATTATATTATATTATATTATATTATATTATATTATATTATATTATATTATATTATATTATATTATATTATATTATATTATATTATATTATATTATATTATATTATATTATATTATATTATATTATATTATATTATATTATATTATATTATATTATATTATATTATATTATATTATATTATATTATATTATATTATATTATATTATATTATATTATATTATTATTTATTTACAATATCATATGTTAATTTATTATATATTTTAATATCATGTGTTATTATATTTTACTCTTATATATTTTAATATCATGTGTTAATATATTTTATTCTTATATATTTTAATATCATGTGTTATTATATTTTATTCTTATATATTTTAATATCATGTGTTACATATTATAATATCCTGTGTTATATACTATATTATTATACAGATATTTGTTAAGAGAACATTTCGTTAAAATTTACACGTTTTTTAAAAAAATGGTTATATTTACAAATCAGTTTGACCGGTTTGAAAATACACATTTTAAAAAGAATACAAATTTGTAAATTTTTACCAAGTCATTATTTTAAATCATCTATACATTATATTTTCATTACATTACATTACATTACATAACATTACATTGTATTATTTATTATCAGGGATAATGAAGAGTTTCAAATTCTAACGAAAAAGATACTACAATAATTTTGACTTATTGTTTTCAAAATTATTTTAATTTTTTTCACCAACGCAAATAAATAAAAAAATAAGATTCCAGGTTTCTAACAACAAATCGCTATATTAGTTCAAAATGTTACGTAAAAAAACTTAAATATATTTGCTTTTTTGGCAATAATTTCAAAGAGTATATCGACTTTCATTTATAAAAATGAAGTATTCAAAATAGCATTAATATATTTTCGAAATTATCGTTTTTAAAAAGGTACTGTGTTATACTATTATTAATATTTAAATTATATTTTATCAAATTCAATTTTCTGACATACCTGTTTTTAAACAAATAGTCAAAATTAAAATTTGGCGTACTACATTACATTAGACCAATGAAAATTAGGAATGGTTTCTAGTTCTACCTTTACTCACACATTTATTTATTTATACGCATTTATTTTTAATTATATTTATTTATTTACTTATTTATATTTATTCATTTATTTATATTTATTTATTTTTTATTTTTTCAGTTTAAGCCTCTCCCAGAAAGAGGGAGGGGCATTTATTTAAAAAATCAACAAATATTTACAAGCCAGCGGGGGAAAACAAGAAAGAAACATTAAAAATTGGATAAAAAACAACCAACAATATTTACATATTTTTTCGCCTTTTTTTTCAAAGATTTATACATATCATTCGTTCGCTAAAGATTAACATTTAGCACAAAAAGGTCGTTTACCTCTCTAATTAATTTACTGGCTAAGATATTTATTTATTTATTTATATTTATTTATTTATATTTATTTATTTTTAATTATATTTATTTATTTACTTATTTATATTTATTCATTTATTTATATTTATTTATTTATTTATATTTATTTATTTATATTTATTTATTTATATTTATTTATTTATATATATTTATTTATTTATATTTATTTATTTATATTTATTTATTTATATTTATTTATATTTATTTATATTTATTTATTTATATTTATTTATAATTATTTATATTTATTTATATTTATGTATTTATATTTATTTACTTATATTTATTTATTTATATTTATTTATTTATATTTATTTATTTATATTTATTTATATTTATTTACATTTATTTACATTTATTTACATTTACATTTATTTATATTTATTAACATTTATTTACATTTATTTAATTATAAGATTTTAGTGTCATTCCAAATAAACCTTATGAAGGTCGAAATTGTCTGAATCGCGATTTTCTTAGGATCGCCCATTTGTTCACCCCTGCACTAACAAGTATACAGAGCTATCTCCATTTTTTCAGCTAGAAGATCTAAAAACCTTTTAAATATTCAGAATTTTAATTTACACACTTAATATTATACGCAAGCTTGACAAAAATATGACTTTTTCTTGAAGCTTTAGAACATTTACCAGCGAAGTAAGAAAGCGAAAATAAAACTTTCGAAAATGAGTGTCAGATTTCCAACTTTTCCTAAATAATACAGACAGAGAAATCGCGTGATTCTGGTTCTATTTGGGTCGTAGCCAGCTTGTCAACTTCGTCGAAAATGACATTAAAGGGAAGGTTTTTACTAGGAAGGACAAAAACGTGGTAATGATGAAAACGAAAATATGGGTTTAACACAAATTTAATGGATATTTTATACTCGAAAAAATAAAAATTAACAACTTATTTGGTACCACTAGAAACGTTCTCTAATTGAACGTATAGCTCTTTTTTTTTTAAAAAGCAGAAATAAATGAGTTCTGCGCCAAAAGTAGGCGTGGCCGAACTGATGACGACGAAACGTCATTAGGGTATTTTTAGGTGGTCGAGTCAATGACTCACTACAGGACTAGATATAAAGCTACGTGGCATTAATTAAGGAAACTTAATTAGCTAATTAAATCAAAATGTCTATCAACCTCCGAGCTTCTTAATTAAAAATTTCGCATTAACAAATTACGGTTAACCCTAATTCGATTTATTACAGTAATTAAAGAGTCGATTCGTATTCACAAATAGCGGAAAGTAAATGGAAAAAAGGTGTACATATTTTAACAACAGGTAATCGAGAAATAGTGAGAAACCATCCAACCTCGCATCCAACGAATACAGTTCAATATTAAACTCTTAATGTAATTCATTTAAGCCGTTGAATTACTTCTATTAAATAATTAAGGAAACTTACTGAAATATTTTCACTCAAATTGGTCAGTATTTTATAAATTCAAGTGACAAACTAGCCTATTAGGAAATCCTAGAAGACTCATTTTTACGTATTGTAAATATTGTCCGAACAACCATTTTTCCAAAATAATAAAATCCAGCTGAAGTAAACACACTTATCTTAAATAACTTAACCTAACCATACCTTATAACGTTTAATAAACCAAAAATATTCAGACAAATGAACCACATTTATAATTTCTTTCGGACAATTGAACCACATTTATAATTTCTTTCGAACAATTGAACCACATTTATAATTTCTTTCGAACAATTGAACCCCATTTATTATTTCTTTCGGACAAATGAACCACATTTATAATTTCTTTCGGACAAATGAACCACATTTGTAATTTCTTTCGAACAATTGAACCCCATTTATTATTTCTTTCGGACAAATGAACCACATTTATAATTTCTTTCGGACAAATGAACCACATTTGTAATTTCTTTCGAACAATTGAACCACATTTACAATTTCTTTCGGACAAATGAACCACATTTATAATTTCTTTCGGACAATTGAACCCCATTTATAATTTCTTTCGGACAAATGAACCACATTTGTAATTTCTTTCGGGCAAATGAACCACATTTATAATTTCTTTCGGACAAATGAACCACATTTGTAATTTCTTTCGAACAATTGAACCACATTTACAATTTCTTTCGGACAAATGAACCACACTTATAATTTCTTTCGGACAAATGAACCACATTTATAATTTCTTTCGGACAAATGAACCACATTTATAATTTCTTTCGGACAAATGAACCACATTTATAATTTCTTTCGAACAATTGAACCACATTTATAATTTCTTTCGGACAAATGAACCACATTTATAATTTCTTTCGGACAAATGAACCACATTTGTAATTTCTTTCGAACAATTGAACCACATTTATAATTTCTTTCGGACAAATGAACCACACTTATAATTTCTTTCGGACAAATGAACCACATTTGTAATTTCTTTCGAACAATTGAACCACATTTATAATTTCTTTCGGACAAATGAACCACACTTTTAATTTCTTTCGGACAAATGAACCACATTTATAATTTCTTTCGAACAATTGAACCCCATTTATAATTTCTTTCGAACAATGAACCCCATTTATAATTTCTTTCGAACAATTGAACCCCATTTATAATTTCTTTCGAACAATGAACCACATTTATAATTTCTTTCGGACAAATGGATATTACTCCAACTCTCGAACGTTTGGTTTTTGAACAATTGGACCCTGTAAATCGATCGAATTTTAATGGTTAAACTGACATTTTTAACGTCTGATGCTAAAAAGTACTACACTTTCATCTTAAGCAATCGACATAGAACCTTATTAAATTAAAAAAAAATGTTTTATATAAAATACAAAATATTTTTTATATTTAAATAAATATGTTACGCCAAAACTTAAAACAAAGAATTCAATTCAATTTATTTTTATCTCATAAAAAGTGGGTAAAAACAGGGTTATAGGGCTAAGTCAAGAATTTGACTTGTAAGCCCTATATTAATTAATGCAATTTCACACGCGCCTCCTGAAAGAAAAAAAATCAACTTTAGCCTTATACAAATAAAACTAACAGAAACACGTTACTATTTTATTCAGAGACTCGCGCATGCGCGTAGGGGAATAAAGGAAAAGAGAGCGGAATTTATTGAAGCGCCTATTGCTTTTCGCCTCATGCCATTTCAATGAAAAATGGTTTTACATTTAAACTGATTTAGAACTAAGACAATATTACGATAAAGGTGACGCTTTTTCAAAGTACTTTTCTTCTCGTAAAAATGGTAGTTTCTCTGTTTGTATCGAAGTTGAAACGATTAGTTCCGTTCGAAGATTTTATTAAGGAATATATCGCCACATAATTTATCTCTTCATTAGCGGCTGATCAAAGGATTAAGCTTCAGGCGCAATCGAAGGAATGTGACGCTTAAATGGCTTAATCGAGATATAATTAAAGATGATACTGTTTTTTCTTCATCAGACGATGACACAAATTAATGGGAAGAAATATATTTGAAAATGACGATATGCAAGAACATTCCCCGAGAAAATTGAACCCCTTTTCGCATTTAGGGAAATCGTTATCGACGAACATTTATAGCTATTAAAAATGAATGTAAATTCAATCGATTCACTCGTTAATTAGTGCCATCTAGGAGCAACAAACACAAGGAGAACGCAGCTAGCCTTTAAACATGCTAACGCAATGTTGTGTACAAATTTCATTGGACGAGCCTTTACACTGAACGTTTTACGGAAAGGGGAAGACAATTTCAGAATTTTCCCCTTCCGACGGCGGCACGCGCTAAAACGACTAACCAATGAAAATTGTACACAAGAAAATCAACGACTATTGACGGGTTGCGTTCTCCTTTTGTGGGGTGATGTGTTTGTTGCTCCTAGGTGCCGTTAATGACAGTTTCCGTTGAAAAATATATATTTGAAAAGACCACAGACGCGGTATAATTCCACGCTCAATGAAGCAGCAAACTATTTTGGAACTATGAAACTAAAAACATTCGGTGCTTACACTTGTTAAGTTTGGTAAGTACTTGAGCATAGGCTTCATTGAAAACCAAAACCCTGTCGATGCTAAAGCTTAGTAAAGTTGGTAAATACTTGAACCTGGGCTTCGTTGAAACCAAAACCCTGTCGATGCTAAAGCTTAGTAAAGTTGGTAAATACTTGAACCTGGGCTTCGTTGAAACCAAAACCCTGTCGATGCTAAAGCTTAGTAAAGTTGGTAAATACTTGAACCTGGGCTTCGTTGAAACCAAAACCCTGTCGATGCTAAAGCTTAGTAAAGTTGATAAATACTTGAACCTGGGCTTCGTTGAAACCAAAACCCTGTCGATGCTAAAGCTTAGTAAAGTTGGTAAATACTTGAACCTGGGCTTCGTTGAAACCAAAACCCTGTCGATGCTAAAGCTTAGTAAAGTTGGTAAATACTTGAACCTGGGCTTCGTTGAAACCAAAACCCTGTCGATGCTAAAGCTTAGTAAAGTTGGTAAATACTTGAACCTGGGCTTCGTTGAAACCAAAACCCTGTCGATGCTAAAGCTTAGTAAAGTTGGTAAATACTTGAACCTGGGCTTCGTTGAAACCAAAACCCTGTCGATGCTAAAGCTTAGTAAAGTTGGTAAATACTTGAACCTGGGCTTCGTTGAAACCAAAACCCTGTCGATGCTAAAGCTTAGTAAAGTTGGTAAATACTTGAACCTGGGCTTCGTTGAAACCAAAACCCTGTCGATGCTAAAGCTTAGTAAAGTTGGTAAATACTTGAACCTGGGCTTCGTTGAAACCAAAACCCTGTCGATGCTAAAGCTTAGTAAAGTTGGTAAATACTTGAACCTGGGCTTCGTTGAAACCAAAACCCTGTCGATGCTAAAGCTTAGTAAAGTTGGTAAATACTTGAACCTGGGCTTCGTTGAAACCAAAACCCTGTCGATGCTAAAGCTTAGTAAAGTTGGTAAATACTTGAACCTGGGCTTCGTTGAAATCAAAACCCTGTCGATGCTAAAGCTTAGTAAATTTGGTAAATACTTGAACCTGGGCTTCGTTGAAATCAAAACCCTTTCGATGCTAAAGCTTAGTAAATTTGGTAAATACTTGAACCTGGGCTTCGTTGAAACCAAAACCCTGTCGATGCTAAAGCTTAGTAAATTTGGTAAATACTTGAACCTGGGCTTCGTTGAAATCAAAACCCTTTCGATGCTAAAGCTTAGTAAATTTGGTAAATACTTGAACCTGGGCTTCGTTGAAACCAAAACCCTGTCGATGCTAAAGCTTAGTAAATTTGGTAAATACTTGAACCTGGGCTTCGTTGAAATCAAAACCCTGTCGATGCTAAAGCTTAGTAAATTTGGTAAATACTTGAACCTGGGCTTCGTTGAAATCAAAACCCTGTCGATGCTAAAGCTTAGTAAATTTGGTAAATACTTGAACCTGGGCTTCGTTGAAATCAAAACCCTTTCGATGCTAAAGCTTAGTAAATTTGGTAAATACTTGAACCTGGGCTTCGTTGAAATCAAAACCCTTTCGATGCTAAAGCTTAGTAAATTTGGTAAATACTTGAACCTGGGCTTCGTTGAAATCAAAACCCTTTCGATGCTAAAGCTTAGTAAAGTTGGTAAATACTTGAACTTGGGCTTCGTTGAAACCAAAACCCTGTCGATGCTAAAGCTTAGTAAAGTTGGTAAATACTTGAACCTGGGCTTCGTTGAAACCAAAACCCTGTCGATGCTAAAGCTTAGTAAAGTTGGTAAATACTTGAACCTGGGCTTCGTTGAAACCAAAACCCTGTCGATGCTAAAGCTTAGTAAAGTTGGTAAATACTTGAACCTGGGCTTCGTTGAAACCAAAACCCTGTCGATGCTAAAGCTTAGTAAAGTTGGTAAATACTTGAACCTGGGCTTCGTTGAAACCAAAACCCTGTCGATGCTAAAGCTTAGTAAAGTTGGTAAATACTTGAACCTGGGCTTCGTTGAAACCAAAACCCTGTCGATGCTAAAGCTTAGTAAAGTTGGTAAATACTTGAACCTGGGCTTCGTTGAAACCAAAACCCTGTCGATGCTAAAGCTTAGTAAAGTTGGTAAATACTTGAACCTGGGCTTCGTTGAAACCAAAACCCTGTCGATGCTAAAGCTTAGTAAAGTTGGTAAATACTTGAACCTGGGCTTCGTTGAAACCAAAACCCTGTCGATGCTAAAGCTTAGTAAAGTTGGTAAATACTTGAACCTGGGCTTCGTTGAAATCAAAACCCTTTCGATGCTAAAGCTTAGTAAAGTTGGTAAATACTTGAACCTGGGCTTCGTTGAAACCAAAACCCTGTCGATGCTAAAGCTTAGTAAAGTTGGTAAATACTTGAACCTGGGCTTCGTTGAAACCAAAACCCTGTCGATGCTAAAGCTTAGTAAAGTTGGTAAATACTTGAACCTGGGCTTCGTTGAAATCAAAACCCTGTCGATGCTAAAGCTTAGTAAATTTGGTAAATACTTGAACCTGGGCTTCGTTGAAATCAAAACCCTTTCGATGCTAAAGCTTAGTAAATTTGGTAAATACTTGAACCTGGGCTTCGTTGAAACCAAAACCCTGTCGATGCTAAAGCTTAGTAAATTTGGTAAATACTTGAACCTGGGCTTCGTTGAAATCAAAACCCTTTCGATGCTAAAGCTTAGTAAATTTGGTAAATACTTGAACCTGGGCTTCGTTGAAACCAAAACCCTGTCGATGCTAAAGCTTAGTAAATTTGGTAAATACTTGAACCTGGGCTTCGTTGAAATCAAAACCCTGTCGATGCTAAAGCTTAGTAAATTTGGTAAATACTTGAACCTGGGCTTCGTTGAAATCAAAACCCTGTCGATGCTAAAGCTTAGTAAATTTGGTAAATACTTGAACCTGGGCTTCGTTGAAATCAAAACCCTGTCGATGCTAAAGCTTAGTAAATTTGGTAAATACTTGAACCTGGGCTTCGTTGAAATCAAAACCCTTTCGATGCTAAAGCTTAGTAAATTTGGTAAATACTTGAACCTGGGCTTCGTTGAAATCAAAACCCTTTCGATGCTAAAGCTTAGTAAATTTGGTAAATACTTGAACCTGGGCTTCGTTGAAACCAAAACCCTGTCGATGCTAAAGCTTAGTAAATTTGGTAAATACTTGAACCTGGGCTTCGTTGAAATCAAAACCCTGTCGATGCTAAAGCTTAGTAAATTTGGTAAATACTTGAACCTGGGCTTCGTTGAAATCAAAACCCTGTCGATGCTAAAGCTTAGTAAATTTGGTAAATACTTGAACCTGGGCTTCGTTGAAATCAAAACCCTGTCGATGCTAAAGCTTAGTAAATTTGGTAAATACTTGAACCTGGGCTTCGTTGAAATCAAAACCCTGTCGATGCTAAAGCTTAGTAAATTTGGTAAATACTTGAACCTGGGCTTCGTTGAAATCAAAACCCTTTCGATGCTAAAGCTTAGTAAATTTGGTAAATACTTGAACCTGGGCTTCATTGAAAATCAAAAACCTTTCGGTGGTCAATCTTGGTAAGGTTGGCAAATACTTAAGCCTGATTTTCAATCAATATCTAAAACCATTATGTGCTAAACGTTGATAATGTTGGTAAATATATCCAATCTTGGTACCTATATAATGGATGTTTACCAATTTCGTAAAATAAAATATCCAGATGGCATCCTGGGAAACGAAAGGAATGCTATTTCTACAACTTCCATCTCTCCCAAAACATGTCGAAAACTTTTAAATTTCGTCCATTCTCAACGCTTTCCTAGTCGACTGGAAGCCACGCGTAGAGGACGTACAGACAATTACAGGGAAACGGAAAGTAATGGATGCGCCAGAATCCAACGGGGGGGAAATAAATCTAAAAACAGTCGACATTCGACTTTGTCGCTTCGTGACAAATCGTCTCCGACTTCGATGAATGGCACGAAGATGCATTGCCACGGTGCCGAAGCGAAACAACACCGAATCTCCGCGCGCACACAGAGAGAGGCGAATAAGAAACTTCTCTTCTGAGAGTCTGGGGGAAAACGGGCGATTTTAATCTGTTTTTACGGCCTATTCGCAATGAATGGCGCGACGGAATAAAGTGACTCCACGGCTAATCAAACACGCCATTGACACTGTCAGCCCGAACGGGACGCGGGGAGACGCGAAACGCGAGAGATCTGGAAATGAGATTTGGAAACAACTTCCTCCATAATCATATCTATCCAGCGTCGCTCAATCTCGAACTTTTGTACATTTTGCGACCCTCTTTTCACGCGCCGCGACAAAAATATACTCCGCGCATTTTTGGATGAAAGTAGAAGCGATACGTTTTCAATTTTACGCTTTTTCACTTTTCGGTCGAGCTCAGAGTTGGCACGTTGGACTAGGATGACTGTCTACGAAATTACTTTCGTTCTTTTAGAGTTTGAATTCCGCGAAGGCCCTGTCGAAGAACGCGTTTATCAATTTAAACCTTTCAAATCATTCGTCACACAAATTTTAGTTCTGAAGACGTTAAAAGGAGTTTAGAGAAATGTAATATTGGAACGCGTTAAACAATATTTAACTTTATCGTCATTTGGAATTATAAAAATCTTTTCTTTCATAATATTTTCATAAGAAAAACTTGGTTTTTCGTCATATCTTCATCTGAAAAGTACCTTAAGGAATATTTGCATATAAAACAATATTTTCTTCAGAATAATAGCATGTATGTAAAAAAAATCCATGAGATATTTCCTACAGAAGAAACCTTTGTGTTAAAAAAATGTCCATATGATATTTCTTTCTGAAAATATCCTGTTGTTCAGAAAAATATTTTCCTTAAGATATTTGTTTCGGAAGATACACTTGTGTTCAGAAAAAGCTTTTCGACTAGAAATTTTTTTCAGAAGAAACCCTTGTCTTAAAAAAATCGTTTCAATAAGAAATATCCTTCAGAAAAATATTTTCCGTAAGATATTTCTTTCTGAAGAAACCCTTGTCTCCAGAAATAGCTTTTCTACAAGACATTTTCTTCAGAAGAAACCCTTGTTTTCAAAAAAAAACGTTTCCATAAGAAATTTCCGAGGGGCTAACCACTCTTAGAAAATCTGTACACCGGATTACGCTTAGATTAGCACTGCCAAAGGCAGGGACTTCAAAGATTACGCGTAATCCCATTAGTACAGTCAAAGGTACGGCTCTGTACACCGATTACACGAAGTGATCAGCCCCTCGGAAATTTCCTTAAAAAATATATTTTCCATAAGATATTTCTTTGGAAGAAAACTTGGTTTTGGATAACAATTTCACCAGAAAATCTTTGAATTCTAAATGTAGTTATTGGCTACAATGGGCCCTATATATAATAGGCCATCATTTAGCCATTCCAAAGAAAACCATTTCTTAAAAGAGGATTCTCAGAGGACGCCATATTTTGTATTATTCTAAAATCGAATATCTATCCTGCAAAGCCAGATAATTACTATACCAGATATATATTTGGAGTTAAATTAGTAAAAAAAACATTTAAACTGCCAATTTATTAATCGACCAATAAGGCAGACCAGATTGGACTCGCAATATTTCGTACCGTCTGCAATTCAGCAGCTTTTCATAAATGTTTCACGCGCGACAACGACAATGGCCGTTATCGCGAGTCAGAATCTCCCCCTGCGGAAAAGTAGGCGAGAAACCCGATCAAAAAGGTTTCTTTACACCTTATTCTTCACCCCAGAGAAGTCAGTTTTGGAAAAATACGACCAAATAAAATAAATTCGAAAATTCCACGAACGGGCAGATTTTCCGTACAGCCATGGCGATAAAATTTCGTGCTCACTATTAAAATGGAACCTCTGGCTTATTCAGTTTGACGTATAATTCAAAGCGTGTCAAATAGCCATTAGCGAAAAGAAGGAAAACGACCATTCAATTTATCCTTCGCACTAGAGTCACGGGGAAACCATTATACTCTTGTTTCCTGAATTACCCCATTATCCCTACCCTACGACTCTCTACTTCCGACAAGCGGCGGGAACATCTTCGTTGACTCGAAGACATTTCATGCCCCGGAAATTAGGTTACGACTGCAGTGGCTATCATTTTTATCGACCAACAATGAGAGTGTAATAAAGTTGATATGATCGCTTTTTTCATCAATTTGTAGACAATTTTTGAAACGGAAATAGGATGGGCGTTATAATAGGCTTACCGAAAAAAAAATGTTGGACACCAATTTTTAAATTTTACGCCGAATTTGTTGGGGTTTCTACATTTTAGGCATAGTCTTCATGATCGCAATTTAATCAAAAAAAATAAAATTAAAACCTGTTTTAAAACCTGGCATTTCGTTAGCCGCCACCGCTAACACCAAAATAGGGTTAATTTGTTAGGCCTCAAATAGCGTTAGTCCAGGCCATCCAGGGCTCCCCAAATATAACCACCTGAGTAAAATTTTTTATTTTAATTTAAAGTTAGCTATTTACATTATAATTGTATCCACTAAAACATAATGTTTAAATACTTTACTATTTTTGGTGTTTTTTCGTTGTCACCGGAACAAGGTTTGTAACAAAATTAGTAACTTTTAGTATGCACAAATATGAATACCAATTTTTTAAATAAAAAGTACTTTAACAGAAGAATGATAGATTGTCCAATTTATAGTACTTTTATTTTCTAATAACTAACGCAACATCTTAGGCCCAAGTCATCAAGCAACTTTTAATGCCATTAATTATTTATAATGCGTAGGTGGGTGGATTTAATTGTCATATTAATTAATCGTGTTTATTGTAATTGTATAGTATATTTTCCAGACAAACATGATGAGAGTTGAGATTTTAATATTTTTAGAAAATGTAAGGTAACTACAAATAGAAGTTTCTTTTTTTAATCAAGGAATACTTCTGCGCAAGTTTCCATACCAGAGTTTCTGTGAAAAATCATACCACCTCGCGCAAACCGGGTTACCGTCCCAATGCCACTACCATTGGACTACAGAGCAAAGTCAACTAATTATAACAGGTCATTTATAGCCTGTGATCATAACAATGAAAATTATACATATATATATATATTTGTTTTATTGCGCAGGAATTCATACATGTATTAATTCCTTCGCCATAAAACAAATTATTAATTCCTTCGCAATAAAACAAATATTAATTCCTTCGCAATAAAACAAATATTAATTCCTTCGCAATAAAACCAATATTAATTCCTTCGCAATAAAACAAATATTAATTCCTTCGCAATAAAACAAATATTAATTCCTAAACAATAAAACAAATATTAATTCCTTCGCAATAAAACAAATATTAATTCCTTCGCAATAAAATAAATATTAATTCCTTCGCCATAAAACAAATTATTAATTCCTTCGCAATAAAACAAATATTAATTCCTTCGCAATAAAACAAATATTAATTCCTTCGCAATAAAACAAATATTAATTCCTTCGCCATAAAACAAATTATTAATTCCTTCACACTAAAACAAATATTAATTCCTTCGCAATAAAACAAATATTAATTCCTTCGCAATAAAACCAATATTAATTCCTTCGCACTATAACAAATTTTAATTCCTTCGCAATAAAACCAATATTAATTCCTTCGCAATAAAACAAATATTAATTCCTTCGCAATAAAGCAAATATATATATGTGTTATCATTGTTAAATATTGTGTTATTAGAAGTTACTAGCGTGGCATCTGGTTTTGGTAGAGTGAAATTATCTAACAGCATTTCAAAAATACGAGAAGGTTAAGCGTATGGAAGAAGAATATCAGTTGGAATTTGATTCGTTTTCTCGATACGATAGAACGAATCTTCGGCTAGGTCAAAATAGCAGCCGAAAGTCAGTTAGAGCGCAACAGAACGGCAGTATTTGGTCGGCTACGCGTGCAGAGAGCCGTCAGTCACACCGAAAATAACGCGGCAAAACGAACTCATTGTGCCGGCTGAAAATGGAACCCACTTCAGCTGCACGCCTGTTTCCCAAACAGAATAGAAAGGGTGAACTTCCATTGAGTGCCGGCCATTATTGTCCTACGTTCGCTCTATCGCGAGAGGCAGATCAGTGACGCCTACGGGTCGCGACCTCTCTTAGCATCCGTCAGAACGATCAACGATACCATCCGATGATAAAACTATACGCCCTTAAGCCGCGCCAACTAAACCGAAGCTATTTCCTTCCTAAAAGCAGTATCAGACTACGCTGAAACTCAACCATTAATACAACGCGTTTATCATTCGAAGATCCGAGTGGTTGAGAATCGTATGGCAGCTTACGACGGTACTGCACACTAGTCACGGACGCGTCTTGGAACCTCGCTGGAGAAGATCACCGGGAAGGACTGTACTGGCGTGTGTTGGACCTCCGAGGGTGCGCTCAGCGGAGCTCGTGTTTTGACACCAACCGCTGTCATCCCGAGTTAGTTTGGCCGGACCTCGGCGTCAGGCTGAGGCTGAGAAGATCGCGTAAAGATTACATTTATCCGGAATGTGGACCCCCAAAAACAAATTCCAGATAGATTTATGAATAGCGTTTGATTGGCTATTGAACTCCCAGTAATGCAAAAAGGGTTCACAGAGGGCAAGTCCAACAAAAATAAATATTCATTGATGCATTTCGGACCAATGTACGAAAATTTACAATGGCAAAAAATCTTCGTGTTAGTATTTAATGTGGCCAATATTTTATTTTAAATCTTCACATTTGTACTTCTTAAATTATTAAAGGGTGTATAAAGTATATTGGATCAACGAACTTCATGTTTTTGAAATAAGAGCGGTGTTGATGGCTTTAATAATAATAATAATAATAATAATAATAATCAGCTAGGCTATTACCCCAGGCACCACCACATCATATCGCGACTTTTAATGACTTTAACTCAGGTGGCCGAGTTATAATGCGTAGGAGGGTACTGCCAACTAGGAGCAACAAACACAAGGATAATGCAGCTAGCCTTTAAACGCGCTAACGCAGTGTTGTGTACAAATTTCATTAGACGAGCCTTTACGCTGAACATTTTACGGGCGGGGGGAAGACAATTTCCGTATTTTCCCCTTCCGACGGCAGCAGTCGCTTATGAAAACGGTACTTAAAAAAATGCACGACTTCTGACGGGTGCTGTGTTTGTTGCTCCTCGGTGGCAAGTACTTTATACCAAGCGAGAACCTCAACAAGTTTATATTTAAAGAGGAAATCGAAGAACTCGTTGTAAAACCCCTTAACCCAGTGGCGAGAAAACTTGATAACTCAACGCAGAATTATTATTAATATACCGTAGTGCACGAGGGGGTAGCCACTTAAGAACTCCGAAATAATTATTCTAGAAATCCACGAAAAAATCTAAAAATCCTCAAGAAATATAGGAAATCCCGGATAAATATTGGAAACCTAGAGAAATAAACGTAAATATTTTAGATATTTCTGGAAATCTAGAGAAATAAACGTAAATATTTTAGATATTTCTGGAAATCTAGAGAAATAAACGTAAATATTTTAGATATTCCTGGAAATCTAGAGAAATAAACGTAAATATTTTAGATATTTCTGGAAACCTAGATAAATAAACGTAAATATTTTAGATATTTCTGGAAACCTAGATAAATAAACGTAAATATTTTAGATATTTCTGGAAATCTAGAGAAATAAACGTAAATATTTTAGATATTTCTGGAAACCTAGAGAAATTAAATAAAAAATGCTTTTATCAAAGCAGTTGGAAGGTTGATTTAAGGGGTAGTTCGGAACAATGAAGGCACAGATATTGGAAATGTTTTAAAATTAAAGAGTTATTTTTTTTAATTATTTTAAAAAGCAAAATATATTTCTAAAATAATTTCCATCAATTTTTTCTCACCTTTTATATATTTTAAACCCTTTCCTTAAAGGAAACTGTAACAGTAAACTGAGAAAATTTTAAATTGTAAAGGAGTACGCGTGTTTAGTTCAGAATTATGCATATTCTAATGGAAATATTTAAAATGAATTTTAAAATCGGCCGCCGTGGATATAAAATAGGGCTGTGGGACAAAAAATTCTAAAGAAAAAGACATACTACCAAGGTTTCTTAAGAAACCTTGATACTACGATCTGAGTTATGTTGCTTGATGGCACCATATTTTTGAAACGCTAATTTCGGGCATTGATTTTCAATGCTATAGACGCAGTGCTTCCATATGCATTGAATTTTTCCTTTTTCCGGAATTTTTCAACCTTTAAAAAATATAATTTAAGAGGAAAAACGGGAAAAACGATGGAAATTTAATAAAGGGTCATTTTAAAAGTAATGAAAGTCACGATCTAAATATCTAAAGCAACTTTTGAGGATATGTTTATGCAAAATTATTCAAATGTAAATAATTTTGTAATAAATAAAACCTTAAATTTGGATTCATTTTCAGAATTAATCTGAATATCTATATAATTTAGTATTAAGAGTGAGGGATACAAAATGGAAATTTCTAGGTCAAAAACGCGAAAAACGGGATTTTTCATTTAATGAAATTATCGCAAGAGGAAAATTTTATATATCAAATGTGGAAGCCCTGTATAGACGTCTGCTATGCTGTCGTAACTGGATTCTGTAGTTTGAAACATCTGCAGTTTTGTGTTTCAAACTACTACTCGCAAAATATTATAACCTTAATAAATATACATATGAAATTAAACGGTCAAAGGAGTTTGCAACTTTCTATGTAAGCTAATTCTCTTAATGAATTTAATGAATTTATAAAACAGACATGTACTAATTTCTATCTATTCAAGTCTGCACTTATTATTTTAAACTTCTG
Organism: Leiobunum rupestre; assembly: GCF_980474605.1. Taxonomy (NCBI): domain Eukaryota; kingdom Metazoa; phylum Arthropoda; class Arachnida; order Opiliones; family Sclerosomatidae; genus Leiobunum; species Leiobunum rupestre. Next base: position 13,865,172 of record NC_143388.1, read on the forward strand.
GTTTAAAGTAGAATTATACATAAGTATTTAAATTTGGCATGCATCATGAAAAACTGAAGATCCTCACAAGTCAAGTACCCGCTGGTAGTAAAAAAGAGTGATCTTAGAGTTACATTAAAATGACCACATTTCTTTCTAGAAAGGCCTGATGAAATGTGTGCAGTTACACTGCAGTAGCCTGTTTGAATTGTTAAAGAGACTTTCAAGAAAGATCTAGTCGAATTGAAATAAGTCATTCACAATGCACGGCATGTTAACTTTAATAACTTTCTTGATTAAATTGATTGCAAATCTCTTTTATTGATGACGTTTTACTAATTTAGTGTCTATAATGAGTTTCAGCAATTTAAATGCTGTAATTTTACACGTAATCCTTTACAATTGAAAAATTTCTCAGTTTACTGTTACAATTTCAAGGCTGAAATTTAAGGAAAGGGTTTTAAAATATATAAAAGGTGAGGAAAAATTGATGGAAATTATTTTAGAAATATATTTTGCTTTTTAAAATAATTCCAAAAAAAACTCTTTAATTCTAAAACATTTCCAATATCTGTGCCTTCATCGATCCAAACTACCCCTTAAATCATCCTTCCAACTGCTTTGATAAAAGCATTTTTTATTTAATAACTGTCCCTTTGCTCTGCCTCACAGGGCATATTTTGCCTAATATTTATAATTGAAAATAAAAGCCATAAGTTAGAAAATAAATAGGTTTTATTTTTAAATATATTTTGAACAGACATTTTAATATTATTGAATGTAATTTATAATATTGAATATTATTTTAAATATTTTACTTAACCAATTATCATCATTATTTCAAAATGTTATGTCAAATTGAGTTTTAATTTCCCATTAAGACTTAGATAACAAGATAATAGGTGTATAACTGGTTCTAGTAAGCAAGTGAAATATACTAATTTTGGTAAAACTTTCAATCAAAAACAGACCTTTGATAAAATAGTGATTATGGGTAGCATAGCATGATTTGTGAAGAGCTTTTAATCGTTTACTTTTATCTCAATCATGTATCAAGAGTTTTCCAACTCTGCGGAGCTTTCAAATAAAAAACCAACCATGTGTAATTTATATTAAAAAACTAAAAACAAATTCTACACGCGTGGTGTAAGTAAGCACATTTATCAACAGTACTTGAATGGTGGGTCTCCAGTCCTGTTCGGCTGTACTACCTTACAACGGTATGGCTCGTACACTACTGATCCTCAAATAACAATAATTTCAGTCTACTCACTCTTTAAGCTTTTGAATAATTAAGACGCCTTTACATAGACGATTAAGTTTGAATGCCCAAAACGTTTATTGTTATGAAAAATTAGTCAAATATTTACCATACTTCATTCCTGTAATTCAAATTCCCAAAATTATTCACACAATGCTAGAAGGATACACCTAAATGAAAATTAAATTATTATTTTTTTTAACTCTGTAAAAAATCAGCTGGGTAAAAAAAACTTATGGAAGAGATAAAACTAAATTATCTTTAAACTAAATTTCACTTTCCACAAAATTCTTTCTGGTACTACTATATGCGTTATTTTTAACCTAGAATATATGATCGGGTTCTACGGGCTAATTTTCCCTACGAAGCAAAGGCTTAACGGTTAAATGTTAATTACTATTCAACTGCAAGTAAATTAATTACGATCATGATAATTTTTACTTAAAAATTACTTAATTACGTATAAATAATGAGATTTAAATAAAGTTCCCATAAGAAATGGTTTATTATTTCTTGAGTAAAGTGCGAAAAACAACGTTAACTCGAAGACGGACAAAATTTGATTTTTGCATTTTTCCGGGAAACTGGCTAGGAGCGGATCAGTTGGCCTTCCATGTCAAAAATGGTACACTAACTTATTACAGTACGAAGCTTCTTATCTACAGTCGACTAACTTTCGTTAAATGACGGGATTCCAATACGTTTCTCGCTGAAGTTGACAGTAGCAACAAATCCGTATATGGCTATCTTTGTACTGTACACCAACGCTGATACATTAATAGTAATTGTAGTACTTCAAGACAACAATTGTTGACAGTAAGAATAATGCCGCTAGGCATCCACAATACTGAATCTTGGGCATGAAAATCGCTTAAAATAAAGTCTTAAAATTTTTAGCGACCCGACTATTGATTCTCCTGCGCTTGGCTGTATTAATTTTACCCTTAGGAAATCGCGCTGACCCCTTAAATGAGAATGGCCTACCGGCCATTCTTAATAAACGTAAATATTTTAGATATTTCTGGAAATCTAGAGAAATAAACGGAAATATTTTAGATATTTCTGGAAATCTAGAGAAATAAACGGAAATATTTTAGATATTTCTGGAAATCTAGAGAAATAAACGTAAATATTTTTGATATTTCTGGAAATCTAGAGAAATAAACGTAAATATTTTAGAAATTTCTGGAAACCTAGACAAATAAACGTAAATATTTTAGATATTTCTGGAAATCTAGAGAAATAAACGGAAATATTTTAGATATTTCTGTAAATCGATAAATCCAAAGAAATATTGGAGATCTATAGAAATAAACGGGAATAATTTCAATATTTAAGAAATATCGGAAATATTTAAGAAATATCGGAAATATTTAAGAAATATCGGAAATATTTAAGAAATATCGGAAATATTTAAGAAATATCGGAAATATTTAAGAAATATCGGAAATATTTAAGAAATATCGGAAATATTTAAGAAATATCGGAAATATTTAAGAAATATCGGAAATATTTAAGAAATATCGGAAATATTTAAGAAATATCGGAAATATTTAAGAAATATCGGAAATATTTAAGAAATATCGGAAATATTTAAGAAATATCGGAAATATTTAAGAAATATCGGAAATATTTAAGAAATATCGGAAATATTTAAGAAACATCGGAAATATTTAAGAAACATCGGAAATATTTAAGAAATATCGGAAATATTTAAGAAATATCGGAAATATTTAAGAAATATCGGAAATATTTAAGAAATATCGGAAATATTTAAGAAATATCGGAAATACTTAAGAAATATTTCGAAATCAAAAATCTGGTGTACAATTTGTTTTGGATGGCTACCCCCTCGATAGTGCAGATCTGGCAATTCCCAATGGGAATTAAATATTTAATTTCTGCCCACACACAGTGGCGTAGCTGATGGTCCACAGGGCCCGCGGTGCGGGGGGCCTCGAGCTTCGGGGGGGCCCCGCTAACGAAAATAAATTGAAAAGGGGGGCCTCATAGAGATTCTGAGTTCTCAGCTACGCCACTGCCCACACAACGGTAACCTACCAATACCAATTTTGTTTCAATGTATATGTTACGTCACTATCTCTTTTACAAGTCTACTAGCGCGTGCTAGAGTGCCCGGAACTTTTTTAAATTTTCTGGCGTGCTTAAAAATCTCAAATGCGAAGACTATGCTAACCAAGCTGCCTTGTGAAGTAAAAGAGAAAAGTGTTATATTTCTGATTTCATTTATTTCATTTTATGTAAACATCTATTACGACCCATAAGAGGTCAGACATTCATAGAGAAAAATTATTTTAAAAATTTTGAAACCAACCTAAAAATTCCGAAATCATGCGAAAATCAGTTCCAAAATCTCGAAATCGGCGGCCTAAAATACTAGAAATCAACACGAACATCGTACTCTGAATTCTCAAAATAAGTTTCTGATTTCTGAAACAACTTTAAAAAGTATATTCCCGTTTGATCGAATCCTATTGGGTCGAATTCCCAATGGATCGAATCAAAAAATATACATTCCCAATTGATCGAATTCCAATTTTGCAGTCCCATTGAGTCGAATCCCATTTATTCGAAAAAGGTTAGGTTAGGTTAGGTTAGGTTTCATGCTTTCACTTGTGAGCAAACAAAATGTCGGTCGAATGGGATTCGGTTGAATGAGAATCGACCCAATGGGCACCGACCCAATGGGACAAAAGCCTTTAAAATCCCGTATGCAAACTTTTCAAGTGTTCAACCTCTCACTTTAAGTACTATTATACCAGAAATGGTATAATTGAAACCTTTTACTTTGGTACAAATTTTTTATCTCTATAACTACAAATACCCGCATCACACTGGTACAGACGCTACAGAAGTTAATCGGATCAACCGGTAGTGATTCTACTTTGGAAAATCTGCTAATTCCTTTTTTTTCTGTACTAGGTAACTTCTAAAATTCCCTTTTTTTCCTCGCAAAATTCCCCAAAATTTTCCTTGTGGAATCTTAACATAATACTCTTAAACATCTCCTATAATGCAATGTGGTGGATGCTTTATTAAGTATATGGCAATTAAGACTTCGCTTATACATGTCTCTAATTCGATCCCAAAAAACTATACTATTTCTATTTCAATGAACAACAATGAAAAAAATGTGAATTTCATTGAAACGGAGATCACTAACATCTATTCAATTCCATTTTAATTTGTTTTTGACTCGCAGATCTATTTGGTCCAAGTTTCGTGTTTTAATGTTATTCTCGAAGACCAATTGGACCGAGTACTTCGTAAGTTTTATCATAATTTTAAATTTCATAGGTTTTAGCTTTTTGGCCCCCTTTTTATTATGGACGTTTCTACTCGAGAAGTCCGATATACGTAAAAATCCCGTACACTGAAGAGAAAAATGATTTTAGAAATCTTGAAAATTGAAATCAACTTGAAAATTCCGAAATGTGGGCAAAAATCAGTTCCAAAATATCAAAATCAGTCTATAAAACCAGAAATAGACATGAAAATTGTACTCTGAAATCTCAAAATCAGTTTCTGATTTGTGAAATAACTTTGCAATTCAATAAAATACTACTTATGTATTTATTTAGTTTAGTGCGGAAGGTTTGGCCCGATTTTTCGTGAACCAGGGAGGCTCCAAAAAGGATTCTCTGGAAAACCTACCAACTTAGTTGTCTGGATAAATAGTGGAATTTCTATCAAACACCTACTCATTTAACGGTTATAGTTTTATACAAACCATTATAAATAGTTAATTAACTATATATAATTGATTTTGTAAATAGTTCAGTTATGGACTTACTATATTTTGAAATCTACTATCTTCACGTAGACTAACGTAGCTATATTTTATAAATCGACTTTATGAGTGACGCTTCAGAAAATACCAATCAAATAGGAATAAGCATACGCAAAATTTTTAAAACCAAAGAATAAATCAGTGTTGCCATATTTTGGGAATTTTTGGGGTCCATTTTTTCTCTGTGGGAAAAAGGTAATTATTTCAAAAACGTTGATTTTATGGGAATTTTCATGTCTGCGGCTATTTATCCATTGTTTTTTAATTTGACTATCAATAGAAAGCCCGAAATTATCTGGTTTACCCCCATTTCGCCCAAAATAGTTCTCCCAATTCCAATTTCTCCCAATCCCATTTCTCCCAATTCCCATTTCTCCCAATCCCATTTGTCCCAAAATAGTTATCCCAAATCCCATTTGTCCCAAAATTACACTTGGTATAAACATGAATCTAAGTTTTATTTTAATATGCAAGTACATCAAATTTTGCCAATATGAATATGGTAAACCTAACCTAACCTAACCTAACCCAACGCCAAGTCAATTCACATATGGGCCCCTTCCTATTTTATAAGACAATGTCGTCAAAAAATATAATGCCGTCAAAATGTTACGCTGTATTTTTTTCGACATATCGACTCGTACCGATGAGATCTAAAAACGCGCAATTACCATATATTTGGAAAATAATGATTGGGAGAAAGGGGAATCCATATTTTTGGGAATATTGATCGTTGGGAGAAATGGGAATAAATTTTTTTGGGAAACCTGATCGTTGGGAAAAATGGGAATACATATTTTTGGGTTAAATGAACTCCGGTTCGGAGAAACGGAATTGGGTCAAATGGGACACCATGTTTTTGGGAGAACTGATAACTTTGGGAGAAGGTAAAATTGGGATAAATGGGAACATAAAAATTATCTAGAGCAGTGTATTTTCGTGAATCTTGGTTTTTATAAATAATATTAAGGAGGTGCCTCCTAATACTACAATCAATCAATGCATAGGCCTAACAGCCAAAATGTTTAAACATTTTAATTTCAATAAAATTTAATTTTAATAAGTTAATTTTTAAAAAAATTTTAAAATCGTGACATGTTGTCCGTCGAGTTTTCGTTGGGGGCGGGTCTAAATAGGGTGTGGGAATTTGTGGGAAATTTACTACCCAGCGGGCCAGCAATGGGTTTTTCAACTTTCATACATTGGCAACACTGGAATAAATAGGTTTGCAAGTCCTACTGAAGTAGCGCTATGTTGTCTTTGTGAGAGTATTTGGCCTGTTTAGCTAGGAATTTATAGAAAGGTCTACTGTCCGACCACTCGTGTCTACCTTTTCGCGTATTTTAACCTCACTAACATCCTACTGGTCTGTGATCGAAAACAGTGCTAATTTATGGAGGAACTAATTTTTGTCTTGGTGAGGTAATAATTGAAAATTTATACTTAACGGAATATTCATGAGTTTATTTTGAAACATTATTACAAAATATTAAAAGAAAGCTTGACAAAGAATCTCGTTAGATTCGAAACGATGTGTATTCCGTAACAGGGTTGCCACAGTTTTTTCACAATCAAATTCCCTGACTTTTCCAGGTTTTCCCTGACCATCTCTGGAGATTTTCCCTGACTTATTTTGTGCCAAGATTTTGTATTTTTTAACCTATATTTTAGTAAAAGTTTCCTATTTGCAACCGAAATTAAATTCCCTGACATTTCCCTGATTTTTATACCCATATTCAAATTCCCTGACTTTTCCAGAAATTCCAGGTTTTTCAGGTACCGTGGCAACCCTGCGTAACGTATAAATTTTCAATTAGTGCTAATTTACATTGATTTTTAAAACAGACGAAAATTCCCTATTTTTCCCTATTTTCCTTTTTACAAAAACATTTCATTTTTCTATTTTTGAAGATCGAAAATTCCCTATTTTTCCCTATTTTCCTTTTACAAAAACATTTCATTTTTCTAATTTTGAAGATCGAAAATTCCCTATTTTTCCCTATTTTCCTTTTTACAAAAACATTTCATTTTTCTAATTTTGAAGATCGAAAATTCCCTATTTTCCCCTATTTTCCTTTTTACAAAAACATTTCATTTTTCTAATTTTGAAGATCGAAAATTCCCCATTTTTCCCTATTTTCCTTTTTACAAAAATATTTCATTTTTCTAATTTTGAAGATCGAAAATTCCCTATTTTTCCCTATTTTCCTTTTTACAAAAACATTTCATTTTTCTAATTTTGAAAATCGAAAATTCCCTATTTTTTCCCTATTTTCCTTTTTACAAAAACATTTCCCTTTTCTAATTTTGAAAATCGAAAATTCCCTATTTTTCCCTATTTTCCTTTTTACAAAAACATTTCATTTTTCTAATTTTGAAAATCGAAAATTCCCTATTTTTCCCTATTTTCCTTTTTACAAAAACATTTCCCTTTTCTAATTTTGAAGATCGAAAATTCCCTATTTTTCTTTATTTTCCTTTTTACAAAAACATTTCCCTTTTCTAATTTTGAAGATCGAAAATTCCCTATTTTTCCCTATTTTCCTTTTTACAAAAACATTTCCCTTTTCTAATTTTGAAGATCGAAAATTCCCTATTTTTCCCTATTTTCCTTTTTACAAAAACATTTCATTTTTCTAATTTTGAAGATCGAAAATTCCCTATTTTCCCCTATTTTCCTTTTTACAAAAACATTTCATTTTTCTAATTTTGAAGATCGAAAAATCCCCATTTTTCCCTATTTTCCTTTTTACAAAAATATTTCATTTTTCTAATTTTGAAGATCGAAAATTCCCTATTTTTCCCTATTTTCCTTTTTACAAAAACATTTCATTTTTCTAATTTGAAAATCGAAAATTCCCTATTTTTTCCCTATTTTCCTTTTTACAAAAACATTTCCCTTTTCTAATTTTTAAAATCGAAAATTCCCTATTTTTCCCTATTTTCCTTTTTACAAAAACATTTCATTTTTCTAATTTTGAAAATCGAAAATTCCCTATTTTTCCCTATTTTCCTTTTTACAAAAACATTTCCCTTTTCTAATTTTGAAGATCGAAAATTCCCTATTTTTCCCTATTTTCCTTTTTACAAAAACATTTCCCTTTTCGAATTTTGAAGATCGAAAATTCCCTATTTTTCCCTATTTTCCTTTTTACAAAAACATTTCCCTTTTCTAATTTTGAAGATCGAAAATTCCCTATTTTTCCCTATTTTCCTTTTTACAAAAACATTTCATTTTTCTAATTTTGAAGATCGAAAATTCCCTATTTTTCCCTATTTTCCTTTTTACAAAAACATTTCCCTTTTCTAATTTTGAAAATCGAAAATTCCCTATTTTTCCCTATTTTCCTTTATACAAAAACATTTCATTTTTCTAATTTTGAAGATCGAAAATTCCCTATTTTTCCCTATTTTCCTTTTTACAAAAACATTTCCCTTTTCTAATTTTGAAAATCGAAAATTCCCTATTTTTCCCTATTTTCCTTTATACAAAAACATTTCCCTTTTCTAATTTGGAAAAGCGAAAATTCCCTATTTTTCCCTTTTTACAAAAACATTTCCCTTTTCTAATTTTGGAAATCGAAAATTCGCTTTTTTCCCTATTTTCATTTTTACAAAAACATTTCATTTTTCTAATTTTGAAAATCGAAAATTCCCTATTTTTTCCCTATTTTCCTTTTTACAAAAACATTTCCCTTTTCTAATTTTGAAAATCGAAAATTCCCTATTTTTCCCTATTTTCCTTTTTACAAAAACATTTCATTTTTCTAATTTTGAAAATCGAAAATTCCCTATTTTTCCCTATTTTCCTTTTGACAAAAACATTTCATTTTTCTAATTTTGAAGATCGAAAATTCCCTATTTTTCCCTATTTTCCTTTTTACAAAAACATTTCATTTTTCTAATTTTGAAGATCGAAAATTCCCTATTTTTCCCTATTTTCCTTTTTACAAAAATATTTCATTTTTCTAGTTTTGAAGATCGAAAATTCCCTATTTTTCCCTATTTTCCTTTTTACAAAAACATTTCATTTTTCTAATTTTGAAGATCGAAAATTCCATATTTTTCCCTGTTTTCCTTTTTACAAAAACATTTCATTTTTCTAATTTTGAAAATAGAAAATTCTCTATTTTTCCCTAATTTTCCTTTTTACAAAAACATTTCCCTTTTCTAATTTTGAAGATCGAAAATTCCCTATTTTTCCCTATTTTCCTTTTTACAAAAACATTTCATTTTTCTAATTTTGAAGATCGAAAATTCCCTATTTTTCCCTATTTTCCTTTTTACAAAAACATTTCCCTTTTCTAATTTTGAAAATCGAAAATTCCCTATTTTTCCCTATTTTCCTTTTTACAAAAACATTTCCCTTTTTCTAATTTTGAAAATCGAAAATTCCCTATTTTTCCCTATTTTCCTTTTTACAAAAACATTTCCCTTTTCTAATTTTGAAAATCGAAAATTCCCTATTTTTCCCTATTTTCCTTTTTACAAAAACATTTCCCTTTTCTAATTTTGAAAATCGAAAATTCCCTATTTTTCCCTATTTTCCTTTATACAAAAACATTTCCCTTTTCTAATTTGGAAAAGCGAAAATTCCCTATTTTTCCCTATTTTCCTTTTTACAAAAACATTTCCCTTTTCTAATTTTGAAAATCGAAAATTCCCTATTTTTCCCTATTTTCCTTTTTACAAAAACATTTCCCTTTTCTAATTTTGAAAATCGAAAATTCCCTATTTTTCCCTATTTTCCTTTATACAAAAACATTTCCCTTTTCTAATTTGGAAAAGCGAAAATTCCCTATTTTTCCCTTTTTACAAAAACATTTCCCTTTTCTAATTTTGGAAATCGAAAATTCGCTTTTTTCCCTATTTTCATTTTTACAAAAACATTTCCCTTTTCTAATTTTGAAAATATAAAATTCCCTACAAGTCGAAGCACTGTCAACCGGGCCAATACGAACGCGTCTAAGTACCGTAGCAACGTGAAATGGGTTTTTCAAATATGAAAGTATAGTAGCCGTACAGGAGACAGCTAGCAAAAAGGGCACTCAATATTTCAAACATTAAATGGGATGGTCAGCTATTAAATGGGAGACGCTGTCCACGACCTCTCGATGCTTTGCTTCACCGCGATAAATATACGCTCGCGACTCAAAGAGGTCGAAATGGTTTGGGTGGTACGTACACGAGCATATGGACGACGGGGTCAGTTACGCCCGCTCTTTGTTCAGTCCATTGTCCTAACAAGGCAATTACTACTATAGCCAGCGACTCCGAACTCTCGGCTTCCACGCCCGAGGCTAGAACCCTCCCTATTTTTTTAAATAAAACGCGAAAACTTTACCATCTCGCGTCCTTTTAATAGTACAGACTTTAGTAGTTGTCTATGCAAATTCGTCCCACGTTTCAAATTTGCATATTACGCATATTTTTTTCTCTCTTTCGTTTCTAGGAAGTATAAATGGGAGTTTTCAATTTATGGAAATTAATGTCGTGTAGCGTACACTATTTACGATTTATTTCTTTTCATGAATAAATAATTAGTCCTCCAAGGATCATTTAACAATCACAAACAAATCGGAATAATTTAATCGCGCTTTCATAACTCCGGTATATAGTTCTTGGAATCCATTTATATTCAAAACTACACAAATATAATCGCGTACTTAATGGCTTGATTGTTTCAACTCTGTTACAACGAATTATACAAACTAAGAGGTTACTATATATTATTTTTATGCGCATATGTTTATATTAATTTGCGTAACAAGTAGTAAGCTAAAATGGTATTTAAAACTATATCACCACATCGTATGTTTTGATAAGCTTCTATTGTAAACAAAATAACGTTAGCAAATTTAAATAGTGTTAACTTAAATCAATCATGGAATTGAAAATACATTTTCCACTCCAAAATCATCGTGAAATCTTTATAATAATGAATATATTAAATTACATTAAAAAAATTCCAATTTATTTTAGAAATATAAAATGTTTACCCGTTTTATTCCGGGGTTTTATTTAACCCCCCGACAGTATTGTGTACGTGTATTTAGCCTAGCAACGAGGAAACTAAAATTTTCTTTACGTTATTTAAAATAAAGTGGATTACAATAGACATTTTTCGAGTGAAATAAAAAGGATCACATCGCTGAATTAAGCGCTGTCAGAACGAATAAAACACAAATTTGTCTGATTTGCAAAATCGAAGCCTGCCTTCGTGGAGTTCGGGTCAGCCAGGAATCAAAATCAAATTTCACTTGAAGGCTGGTATAATAGAGCGAGTGATCCAGCAGATCAAATACGGGAAAGGGGGAGAGCTATGGCCACGGGGCGCGTTCGGAACGCATAACGATTTCACGGGTGTAGAAGTCTAGCGCGTGTCAAGGGAGAGTTAGCCAATCCTCGATTTGACACCCCGCCTTCCACGTTCAAACAAAGCGATCCGTAAATGCATGGACCAAGAATCCCCGTGTCACTCAATTTCTGACGCCAAAACTGCCTTTTTCATAAGCGATTCGGAAAATAGGAAATTTGACTAGAGACCCCCTGCTGGGATAAATTTTGCAACCCCATTATAGGATAACATAATGGAGGGTGTGTGAAGTTACTGATGTGTATTATATCTCTCGATGTCAATAATCATTTGATCAATTCAAAATATTTTTTTGAAAATATTTTTTTAATATAATTTTTTATGTATAGCTTAATATATTACTTTTAAATATATATATATATATATATAAATGTATAGCTTAGTATATTGCTTTTTAAGTGTAAGGTTTTCAAATATATTACTTTTCAAATTTAAAGTTTTCAAATATATTTTTTGAAATCTGAGGTTTTCAAGTATATCACTTTTTAAATGCAAGGTTGTCACATATATTACTTTTCAGATGTAAGGTTTTAATATATATTTTTTTAAATGTGAGGTTTTCAAATATATTACTTTTAAATGGGAAATTTTAAAATATCTAATTTGTTAAATGTAAGGTTTTAAAATATACAACTTTTCAAATGTAAGGTTTTAAAATATACTACTTTTCAAAGGTAAGGTTTTCAAATAAATTTCTATTCAAATATTAAGTTTCGAAATTTATTTATTTTTAAATATAAAGTTTTGAAATTTATTTATTTTTAAATGTAAAGTTTTGAAATTTAAGGTTTTGAAACATATTACTATTGAAATTTAAGGTTTTGAAACATATTACTATTGAAATTTAAGGTTTTGAAACATATTACTATTGAAATTTAAGGTTTTCAAATCAATTACTTTTGAAATATAAAGTTTTGAAATGGGTTATTACTTTTATAATTTGGTGTATCAAAAATTTAGTTATTTGTTAACTGCTTTGTGGAAATTTTTTTTATTTATCAATGTCTAGATTTTCAACTATAGAAAAAGTTCTGCCATACGTTAAATAATTTAAAAGTTACCTCATTTAATTAAAAATAGTTATTTAAGCTATCTGTTGTAATTTTTAAATAAACCATGCACCGGAATCTTCAAATTAAAATGTACTTTAACATACTATTTCAACGAATTCCATATCTTTAAATGGATGCGAAAAACAGGTAACATATTTGCGATATTGAAAAAAAAGTTAACTTTATCCAGAGAGCCTACGTTACTAAAATTTCAAAATTCTAAGCACGGCCAATTACTTCTGGAGTGGTAATAAACATTTTTAAATGACCATCCATCGGCCCAATAAATACTTGCAGGCAGTCACAACATCTGTCTTCGAAAAAGTCCAACGCAGACAACAGCGTCGATGTTGAAACTGCTTTCTCTTTCCCGTTTGAAGGTGCCGACTTGGGTGGCCCCAGAATTAAGTAAATGACAATGTTTATGGCGTAGTAAGCGCGTAAAAAGCCCTAATGACTATTTATGACAAACGAGAGAGCGAAGGCATTTCGTCGATAAGCTCAAGTCCGCTAACCATCGGGGTGTGGAAATGCGCGCTCGGATCTGCGGGTTGGAATAATAACAGACACCTAAAAGGCAATAACAAGCGAATCAATTACCCCAACCCCCTCCTGGCCGCGGCTATTTCTCTCCCGTCTCGTAGCACCTATTGACCAAAACGAGCCATTCCGCTACGGGGCTATAATGACCATCAGAAGCCGGTACCTTTTGAAGCGAGAAGATCAAAAGAAATTTACGTTTCCGGTTGTTCATTTTTCGTTCTTATTAAGAAGACGTTTAATAGCGTTTTCCTGTTTCTTAAAATCAGACGCGTTTTCATCCAGATTGAGCCCCAAAATAATCAATTAGAGAAATTCTACGGGGAATTTTAAAATTAAGTTATACATAATGAAATATTTTACTTGACACAACATTGGACCATGGACAGTAAATTAAGAGGACAGGTTTTCGATAGCCTTCCACAGTGCATTTTATTTCTCTCCGCGTATCAATCAGCTCGAGAGACTCCGAGGGAGTCTTGCAAGGTCGTTTGTACCACGTGATCTTAAAATTTCAAAATGGCAATCTAATGCGGTTGATTTTGTTACGTAATTTTTGCGCTTTATATTTTAGTAATTTCTAATTTTGGGTTTTTTAATTCAATAAAAACTATCAACTGATATTTAGTATATCATATTTAATCTATAAAAACGTGAAAATATACCTTTTGGCGTAAAAATGTAGTTCGTGTTTATCTTTTTTCTTTTTTCGAACAGTATCGTCCACTCTTAGCGATACTTGTTTTTTTTTTCAAATAACCTTGGCCGACTCCCTTAGTGTGATTGGTTTACGGGAGCTAAAACCAGGCTTTTTACCGATCCTCTAAAATCTACTATCCATGATTGGACAGACAAGTCACCAAAATTGATCAATAAAATTTAATCTGCAAATTTTACATTTTAAAAATGTTGTTCTTATCGTTACACAATTAGCCTTTTGCAGTTTACACAAAGACACGTATCGATCAACATGATTCGTGTAACGGGTTACACGAATCATGCATTAAAATTACAGGCATTAAAAGTCGCTAGATGACTTGGGCCTAGCTGATTATTAATATTATTATTATTATTGACCGGTCAGGGTGACCAGGGAAAGACTTTTGAAAATATTGTAGGAAAAATAGGAATTTTAGAGTTGAATTATAGGAAAATATAGGAAATAAAATGGTCGAATTATAGGAAAATATAGGAAACTAAACAGGCGAATTATATGAAAATATAGTATACTTCATAGGAAAATATAGGAAAAATAATAAGGTAATTATTTCATATCGGTATATTTTGACTCCAATCACCTAAAATATTGATAATTTTTGGTACACTGCCGCTTTCTTGCATTATTGGCTCACTTAGCGGATTTACATTTCCAGATTTTGTTCGAAAGTGGCAATGTTTTCACTAGATTTTCTATGACACACGTGTTCAATTTTGTTTTATTCATTTTCAAAAGACCGTGAAATTATAGTAAAATAGGTGAAAATAAAGGAATTTATAGGACGGCATTAATAATATAGGAAAATATAGGAAGTTTGGTCACCCTGACCGGTGGATTTCTGACTGATAAGCAGTTGCTTTTAGCGTCGTTATGATAAATCATCTTCTTAGCAGAAAGAAATTCCGCATTTTATGAACTTCTCTAGTTGACCGTTACGTGAATCTGTATAAACTGAAAATTATGAATTGACGGAAAAGTCATTCGAATCATGTTTTGCGTTTGCGGTGCGTACCGAGAAATCAGATGACGAAGAAATTAACGAGGCGTGAAGATGCGCGACTGGTTCTAAATGTTTGACGTCTTCTCCACAAGTTGAAATTTTCCGAACAGTGACCGTGACCAAATCGGTCAACAAATAAAGCATGCCGAGTCCATTGATACAAAGCAAAAGGGAAAAAAACCAACACTATAGGCTGATGCTTGAATGACGATAATGTTTTCGGGAAAAGGTTATATTAGTTTTAGCACCTTCTACAACGGAAATACATTCAGTATTATTCCGCGCATAGTTCTATTTCCTGATTCGAGTTTGTTTGCCTTTATAGGTTTTATACGAATTTTATCTATTATACTATAAAACCTATTAATAACAGCTGACTAGTTTAACAATGAAAGGATAATACAAGTGAAACAAGTTCCGTTTGTTGTACTGAGTGTTTCAAATGGCACATTTCACGAATGTACCCTTTTGACGATACGGAATCGAAAAATTAGGGGACATTTACGAAGAATTATTTGTCCAGGGGCTGATCACTATCCGTAATCCGTGTACAAGCCTGTAGCTCTAACTGTACTAAGCTGATTACGTAATCAAGTACAAGCCTGTAGCTCTAACTGTACTAAGCTGATTACGTAATCAAGTACAGACTTTGCACTACCAAAGGCTGTTATACTCGCTGTAAGCGGTGTACAAAATTTAAGGAAGTGGTTAGTTGGGTGTTTAAAAAAAAATGCAAATATCGAAATGTTTTGGTGCACATTGATTTTCTTGTTCATTTTGGTGGGAAAATGATCCAGGAAAAATTTTACGTAAATTCATTAATATTTAGGACTGCCTCAACGAGCTAAAGTTTTACCATTATAAACAAACCCATTTATAAGCAAACAAAATTATGTCACTCAAATACTTAAACTGAACGAAATATTTAATATTTATTACTTACTTAAGTTTACACAGGGTTTATTATAGTAATAAGTACCGGTACACAATAAAATAATTTGCAGAAATCCCCACAAAACCAGGCCCTAACTTGTGATTTTCAGCAGTTATTACTTGTTTTAGTGGGGCTTTCTGACAAATATGTTAATGTGTACCGGTACTTATTTCTATAATAAAACTTGTAAAAACTTAAATAAGTAATAAATATTAAATGTTTCGTTCAAGTAAAGTATTTGAGTGACATAACTGATTTTTGCTTATAAATGGGTTAGTTCATAGTGGTAAAACTTTACCTCGTTGAGGCAGTCCTAAATATTAATGAATTTACTTAAAATATTTCGTGGGTCATGTTCTCATCTAAATGAACAAGAAAATCCATGTGCACCAAAACATTTCAATACGTGCATTTTTTTGAACCACCCTAGTGGTTAGCAACTCGTTATTTGAAGGAAGTCATTTGACGTATGGTATAAACAAAATTTTGGGAAAAGTGACGTTATTACCAATCTTATCCTAATTTTTGGTAGTTAAAATAGGCACTGATAATATCCGAACTTCGAATACTATTTTCTTTAATCTGGGGAACTGAGAGTGGCTTAAAAGAATTGATGTTGCTAACTCGAAAAGATTTGAACCACTTGGCCATATTACTACTATTTATAAATTATTGTTCCCTACAAAACTTCGATTCTGTCAACAAAATCTCGCGTTTTGCCAAATCAACAATTGGATTTGGGGAAAACTTCCCATCCACGCGATAGTCCCAACGGTGTCAAACATTTGTAGACGATCCCCAATTTGATACAGACACGCGGCATAATTTCGTTCCCGGGCGATCAAGTGAGAGCGAGCTCTGCGTGCCAGGTTCGTGGCGAGATAGGTCCGGAGGGTTGTATCTCATCCATCACGGCTTAAGGCGCTACCATCTATCCGGACAGTCGGAAATAGGGGCTATCGCTGTCAGAAGGACCAACACTCATCCGCGCAATAATATCCATCTCGCCATTCCTCCTCCCAACCTCGGAGCGGAGGAAAATGCTCGAATAAAAAAGAATGTAGAATAATGGTTCGCCAAATCGCTCGGTAGCGGAAAAAGAATTAGCGAAAGCGGCGCCTAGCGACGAGAAATATTAGTCTTTCTCCATTGTCGTCGTGTCCTAATCAGTCACGCTTGTTAACGTACAACCAGCGATAGTCGCTCTATACGAAATTCCCTTTCATTTACTTCGTTTGAATCGCGACTGCCGCGTGTGAACGAATCGGACGGACCTCCCACAGCGCGGGGCCATTGATGGTACATCGCGCGCCGGTAAATTTTCGGAGCGCCGTTTGAGGTTAGCCTCAACTTCCCCTGTCTTTTAATTTCGGCCATTTCTCTCGATGAATTAGGAAAATGAGCGTAATGTACCCGCGGATACATCGGGTTGGACGGTTCATTCTCCGTTATTGTACCTCGCTAATAATCCCAGGCGTGAATGATAACGCCTAAAGTTGTTTCGTTAGCGTATTCGCTGTTTGATATTACCACTATACGCCGAATAATGCGAGTTCGCTGGACCGGGGTAAAATAAACGCAGGATGGGGGTTATGTTTCCTCACTTCAAAAGCACCATCAGCTTTTTATTTAACGTGTATACATAGTTTTCATTAACGGGTCAAAGTTCTCTTCATTCAATGTGAACGCGGCTTGTTTGTGTCGAACAGATTATCCATTAATCACCAACTTAAAATAGCTAAAGCTTACGCACATTGGTAAAAACAGCACAGAGTAAATATTTTTATATATTTTGATTCTTTCAGAATTTTAGGGTGTTTACAGCGTGAAAGCTGCTTTACAGGCTTTATACAAAGCAGAAATAAAGAATAGCCCGCAAGCAGTGTAAACGCGAGACAAAGGAATTAGCATCCACGCATATTGTCTAGTTTATTGAATTGATTGACGAGTGTTTTCGTTTAAATTGCTCAACATTTACTTATTAAGTGAATTAAAATTCTAACTTGACTAAAGAATAGGTTGGAGATTCATTTAGGAGTTTATAACATATTGGCAGGTCTAAAATGCAATGTTTCCACGTTTCCACACCATACGCGCAAAAATAATTTTCACCTACGATTTCTTACCCGGGAACCAAAGAATTGCTCATTTTAATTGGACTTCTTTAAGCAATTCACTATATTTTCTTTGACTTACAATGTTAGTCAATCTGTACATAGTTCTGATACCCCAAACCAGTATATCTACATAATAAACTTACACCGGTCAGGTCATCCATGGACCATGGCAGTTCCAAGAATATTAAAAAATAATAATAATAATCAGCCACCTGCACCAAGCCCTTCATGCCCCGCGAGCCAGCACTATTACCGTTAATCTCAACAACTTTTTATGGAAATAGAAAGCCGAAAAACTTGAGAGAAAACCTTTTCCACAATGGGAAGCAGACTCGCAAACTCAACGCGGAAGAAGATTGCACCTTGTCACTGTGAAACTAGCGTTAAAAACGTGTTCACGCTTTTATGGCAATTCAGTCATGACCTGTCTTTTTAGAATACACTTGTCAATTTGGTTTTGTAGTGGATGGAGGCTGGTTTTGAGCAGGTCGTTTCCTCAGTGTCTCAGTCTTGTCGCGTCGAGTACCGCCAACCATTTGTGCCGATGGCAATGCGCCGATAATATTATTGCCCAATAGGAAACGCATTAAAAAGGCATTGGTTAAATCTTAGTTTTTTAAAGCATTCAATAACCTGCTTCCTAGGATTTTAAAACAAAAAAGTCCTTTAAAATAATGAGACATCAAAACAATTAGGATTCTTCAAGACATAAAGCTAGTATTGTTTTCATGACATGGACTGCAATCATCACATTTTAAGTATCCAGCGAGGGCTTTATCCATCATAACAACCCGTCGAACCCTATTCGCAACTAATAACCTTCTTCAGTCCACGCTTAGAAAAAGTGGTCTATTTTTAAACCGAAGTTGCTAACTATAACTGTACATAATTTTTGGACTTAACGTAGAACTTTGTTGAGGTAACTTAATTGGGGATGTAGCCAACTGAAAACTATATTAGAGTTAAGAGTGTCAGAAACAGATACACATGATGACTTTTCTAAAATATATCATGCATTTATATAGTTATAAAATCAAGAATATTATAAAGGTATTAAACATTTATACAATTTATTACCATGGAAATAATAATCAATTGTTTAAAGGGCTTTGTATTTGTTCATCTTAGGCCAACAATATCGTACAATCGTTAAATACAAATAATTTCAATATTGTGTCAATTTAAATAACGGTAATTATTTTCAAGTCCTTCGTATAATTTTTTTAGCATTATAACACGACGAAAACGCTTAACAAGATATATTATTTCTTTACAGTACAGAACTTGGCATTTAAAAAGTAACAGTATAATTTATGGCGTTTAAGTGTATTTGTCACACACTTCATTAAGTCTACTTAATCTGGTGTTTAATAAAAAAAACCTCCCTGCGTAGTGCAACGAAGGCCCTGGCACAAAGTTTTTTTTATCATTCATTAAAGTTACAGGGCTAGCGAGAAAAAGGCATCGCAGCCTCCAAGCGGAAGAGTTTAACATCAACATATAGGTCCTCGCAACGAAACAAAAAGCGTTTATTGTGCACTGCTGCTTCGGCGAAATTTACGAACAGCTTTTAAAAGACACACGCATCCCTTTTTTCTCCCCTCTTTTCTTTTCCTTAATGACTCGACCCACAGTTAATTAATTACCAGCCCTACATTTCCCCCACCGCCGCTAGAGGTCTCTGATTATTATGCGCGATTTCGTACATCCCGGACGGGCCTCCAAAATGCGTGTTCAAACCTGCGTGATACTATACAGGCTACGTATATCTCAGAGGCTTCAATTTCCATCTGATTATTACAGTATAGTATTAGTTGAAAAAACTAGAGTATCCCCATAAAGTGAGTAAATATTTCTAATTCAAAGGAATGGAGAAGGAAATATTTTCCAAGCATTATTCATTTAAAACCAACCAAATTTACACAACTCTTAATACGTTTTAAACCTGGATAATCTTGAATGGAATTATTTTTACCGAATCGACGAAACGTAGAAATAGTTCGCAATTTCATCGGCTGGGGATTACGTCATCGGGTTCGTGATCACGTGAATAAATTACTTTGCACTGAGAGAGGATTTTCGACCAATGAAAATTGGGAACTCGTGTTTTTACTAGTCAGACCACTAGATAAGCCTCGTTTGAAATAAGCTTTTAAATATGCGCATATATTTCCAAATTTGGTTTTTTAATGTCTTTCAAATACGCAAATATATTTCTTATATAATTATTAAAGAAATATTCATCTTTCAAATTAATTTAAAAATAACAATCTTGTTATTAAAATATTTCGTATCACCAAAAGTGCGACTTCATACAAAAAGTCTCGCTCTCGCTTGATTTCGTACCTTGGGCTTTGGTTGTCATGATATTTCTTAAGCATAAAGAATAGCAGACAACGCATAATTTTTATTATCCAATAAAATCTCGAATCGTTAAACCACGTGATTTTTAAAGAAAAGTAGTACAGTCAGAAGGTCAACTTGGTCTCGGTGTTATTCATTATTATAGCGAAAATTGGGAGGTGGACGTTGTAACTGTTTGACGTGAGTTTAATTAAGGTTTAGTTAATTTAGATACGAATTTGAAAATTTAAAATGCCGCGAAAGAAAACTGCAGCCCATGCAGTTGGCAGTTGTATTAAAACCATAATCGACACAGTGAAAAGTCACTTCAGTCAAGCCTTGGCCCAATATTGTATTACGACTTTACGAGATCCAATTGTTATTGTTAAATACAAATTGAACAAATAATTATTTACATAATAAATAAAACTTAATTATTGAAATAACAATTCATTTTAGAAAGCAAATTTTAAAGATATCGCGAATTTTACGACGGAAATTCATTGAACTCTTTTTAATCACGGCGAAACTCCTACCTGCGAAAGTCGGCTTCACTCTGGCAGGAAAATAGTATTCATCCGCCTACTAGAGAAAGAGACATAGAAATAACACGTTTCTTGACCGACGGCGAAAGCGAGACTTTTTGTATAAAGTCATATCCACTTTTGGTATCACGTTACGAACTATCGGTCTTGATCATCAAGTCGGCGATATTAAAATTCAAGAACATACCCCAAATGTTCCCAAAAACCTTTTATTTACACGCGATGTCACTTTTTTGAAAAAAAATGAAATCTCCAAAAAAAATGACGGTTTTTATAATTAGACATTGAATTTGATAAGCGACGATGCGAGCGAAGGAAACATAAATAAGCGACATACAAGTATAACAGATAGCCGTCGAAGAAGATTCCGGTATACAGAAGAATTGATTGTCTAAATTTGCGTTATAACACCGTGTAGGAACACATGTCAAAACTAATTAGAAACACATTGAAAACGGTAGCTATATATATATTTGGGGAAGCGCAATTTTTCATTTACATTTAAATGAATTCGCGCAGGTGGTCCAGTCTATTAACCGCCAGTACATGTTTAACATCAAATGATCGCCTAATAACCGACAACGGTAATTCTTAATCCTATCATCCTTTCGCGTTGATGTACATGACGCTGTAAAGGGGTATGATATAATAGTTTTCGTCATGGTTTCATTCGGAAAATTACGAATCTAGTCAGCGGTGTGTAACATTAATTATAAAAAACACGTGTTCAATGGGTGCCCTTCGATTGCATATTACCTGGCAATAGAGCTAAAGGTATAATTGAGTGGTGGGTATTTTTATCTTAAAACGGCATCAATCAATGCTACATTAATAATATTACCAGAAGTATATTATATATTTCTTACGAAATAAATATACTGCGTTATTCCTATGTACCTTCGCGCGGCAAAAATTCGATATGATAGTTAAGTTCTGAAATTTGGATGAAAATATAGTTTATAAATAATTAAATATCAGTATGCAGTTTAAATTCAGTATTTTACATCGTCCGGCGGACTAATACACGCGGCAAATTTTTATCCGTGATGCGGTTTCTGCTTCCGCGCTTTGGCGAGAAAACAGTTAACACTGAAAACTGCTTATACAGCGAGGGTATACTTTGTACATTATATCGTAAGTGATATATTATATATACTTTGGTTATTACGAATATTAAATATGTTCTCTTACCTACTCGTTGTACTGTACCAAGTCAGCAGATAACGACGAGTCGATCATTGCAATGCCAAATATTTAATCTAAGTAATAAATAATACAAATATAATTCCGCATTTTATAAGATCAGAAACACGATTTGACTCCTGATGCGTTAAATCATTTGGCAATTAATAAATTTTCAACTTGAATTTAAGATATGCTATTTTCGCGAAGGTTTAATGAAATGATAAGAGCAACCAAATATTTTATAACCCGTTTTATTATCTTTTTATCACAAAGGCCCGCGGTACTGATCTCAAATACAAATTCTAATTGGAAAATATTACACAACGCTTTTTAATTTTCAAGATATTATACAAACATCTAAAATTATATGACCTAAATTTGCATAAAAATTATCACGGAAGCCAGTAGTTATGTAAAATTAAAAACATTTTATAATTAAAATTTAATATTTTTTTAGATTTTGGAAATAAATTATATATACAAATAAACTTAATAGTATTTAAGTTTACATGTATCGTCCGAAGTTCCACCCAATAAGCTTTGTTTCTCTCGCCTTTTAAATTGTTTAAAGTTTTTTAATTAAAACCCAATTTAAAAATAATTTATTTCTTACTATAAAAATGTCTTATATGATTTTTCTTACATTTATCTACATTAAAAATCTCTACCAAATGAAAAACATCCATTCCAGCCTTGGGTTTAAAATTTTATGGAATGACATTTTGGTACCAAAGCAAATTCGTGGAATCATTAATTCTGTTTCTTTGGCTCGGAATCCGCGAAATTTCTATTTAGGAAAGCCTACTATATTCATAAGGAGCATGCATAATGTTAGCTTCAATATATGCTGCGTTAAAATTAATCTTTCGTGTCAAACGTAGATCTAAAACTGGAACATTTGCGTTCGGACGTTTTTGGTGTGTTTTGGTAGGAAAAATGCGGAAGGGAGTAAGAAACCATTAATCATACAAGGCACAGGAAAGCCATGGTTAAATTGAGTTAATTTGATAAGGCGATTCTCTTTTTACAAATACCTGGTGCCGTTAAATTATTTACAATTAATAATTTAACACTAATTTGCTTAATAACTGCATAATTTTAAATTAAAACTAAACTGGAATTGTTCAAATTCGTTTTATGAATGTTGCCTCTAGTGACCCAAGCAGGAAATTTAAAATTTGGGCTTCGTAACGACACTGCGTTTCTTATTAGATCTAATTACGTTCAACATTTCAATCAAATCGGTTAGCCTTTACCATGCCTACGACAATGATACATATTTCGTCATTTAGTCAGGATAAGGAAGCTTCACTTCAATAATGTTCTTTGTATAAACTTATGTATTTATAATAGATCAAATATAATTTTGTATTCACACAAAAGAGGAGCTGGGATTAAATGTCTTACGGTTGCATTAACTTATAACGCAGTTTCAGTTCAATCAATAATAACTCTTATCACTCGGTGCAGTCAATTACAACTCTTATCACTCGGTGCCGTCCATAATAACAGTTAACCACTTTTGTAGTCAATAATAACACTAGATAATTCAGTGCAATCAATAATAACACTAGATAATTCAGTGCAATCAATAATAACACTAGATAATTCAGTGCAATCAATAATAACACTAGATAATTCAGTGCAATCAATAATAACACTTGATAATTCAGTGCAATCAATAATAACACTAGATAATTCAGTGCAATCAATAATAACACTAGATAATTCAGTGCAATCAATAATAACACTAGATAATTCAGTGCAATCAATAATAACACTAGATAATTCAGTGCAATCAATAATAACACTAGTTAATTCAGTGCAATCAATAATAACACTAGATAACTCAGTGCAATCAACAATAACACTAGATAATTCAGTGCAATCAATAATAACACTAGATAATTCAGTGCAATCAATAATAACACTAGATAATTCAGTGCAATCAATAATAACACTAGATAATTCAGTGCAATCAATAATAACACTAGATAATTCAGTGCAATCAATATTAACACAATTATTCAGTACAGTGAATGACAGTTATTGTATCCTAAGATTATTAAAATAAAAACCACAATAAAAAATAACGCGTAAATTTGTTAATGTGGAAACAAGACCCAAGAGAAAGGAGTGAGATAAAAAAGTGTTTTCATAAATAAGCGCGCTAAAAAGAGGTAAAGAGGCCCGCGTCAATTGTTAGGCTCCTTATAATTCGAAATGAAATATTAGTCTGGTCCAAGAATAAAAACAAACATTCGTCAAATAAAGTGCATGCGCGCATAAAAGGAGGAGAGAGCGAGAGAGAGAGAAAGGAGGGAGTAGATATATTTTAGCAGCTGTTACCTTTCAACCAGGGGAAGGTGCTAGGGGAAGCCGACTACCCAGGGGGGGACACGCGGAGAGAGACGAGAAGAACTACGGATAAGAGGAACCTACGCAGAAAACGGGGTAAAAAGGGCGAACGCCGCGTAACTCTAGCAGCGGAGAGTGAGACTACGATAACTAGAATGATAACCCGGGGAGGGGTAGTAAACGCTCCGACCCCTTTTTAATCCGCGATTCCACCAATCCTAAGATGTATCGTCACAAATTTAGCCACCGCCCCTAGGACTCGTCAATCGAAGGGAGAGAAGCGTGTTTGCGAACGTCGCGACGACGAAATTTAGTTCGCTTCTCCCGAGTTCTCTCTGGCAACGAGCGCGACCCTAGCGCCACCGTCTCCCCTAGCGGCGCTGCCGAAACGGTACGGAGTGTGATAAAAAAATCAGCGGATTCGGGGTAGAAAAGAGGCCTCCCCCATTCGAACCGCCAATCGAAAGGAACGAGACGGCCGCCTCGACCCTTCTGATTGGTTTAGTCGAGAAACGCGTCACCGGAAAGAAAAATAAAAACGAAGGCATCGCCGACTCCCCTTCGAGATCGCAAATTTGTTACGAGCTTTGACGCTGACTAAAAGAGAGCGCCACTGTATGGACTAGCCTCTCAATCAATCGCGGGAGAGAAAATAAAAACTTCGCCATTTTTTTACTATATTTATTTAGACGCAAAATAAAACCGCGCGTTTTCTATGGCAGACTCGTGATTATTTTCGCGTCCTTTCGTTTAAAATATCTTACCATTATCTTAAAGCATACCTTTTTCGTAACGAAGTATCTTCAACGAATCTGGCGTTGATCGAGGCGGTTCGACGCGAAATGGTGTAAGGACGGAGGTGGGAGGGGGGCGGGGAAGTCTGAGCGGGCCCCGTTCAAACGGTTGACAAGTGCGGAATCAATATTCAAACCAGACCCGGGGATAACAGGGAACGGGGGGGGGGCAACTTAATAATGAATAGACGCGCGTCTTCGCAAAAGCGCGTTTCATAATTCCCTAACCTTAACTAGCTAGATATATCAAAGAGAAGCGAGCGCTTGAAGCGCCCTTTACGTAATACGCCGGAATTGGTAACGAGGAAGGCGTCGAATATTAGCGAATTCCGGAGGGGGGGGGGGGCAGAGCGACTCAGGGAAAGAGAGAGAGGGAAAGGGGGGGCACCTAAACGAGGATAAGGGGGGTCGCGACCGACGGCGGCGGCGGCGGCGGGTGACGGGCGGGGGGGCTGGAAAAATCGAGACCTGTCAGACGTTTTATTCTTTCTCGATTTCGGGGAGAGCCCCGAGAAGTCAGTCTCTCTCTTTTGCGTCCTCTCTGGCGCGCGCACGGTCGAGTCGACGGAAGCGAGCCGCCGAGCTCCTTAGCACATGGTCATCACTGGATTCCTCGCTTGTCCAGAAGAGGCCGCTCCGGCTCTAGCCGTTGACGTTCGTCGATATGCCGCGTGCCACCCCCGCTGCAATTTAGAGCCCTCCCATTCCCGGAGTTCACCCCGTCCCCCGCCTCGCGCGCGCGACAGTCTCTCTCTTTTTACCCCTCCCTCTCGAAATACCCCCTTTCCACCCCCCTCACCCCCGCCTCCCTAAATCGGGCTCGACGATAGTGCGTGAATGCTCCGTACAGTTTTCCACTCCATATTTTCCTCGCGAGTGACGAACGAGTGGGGAGCGTATTGTTTCAGATTATTCCATACGTTAACCCAATCGACTTCGTACCAACCACAAATGGAAGACAATAATAAACACTAGGGTTGTCGTGGCGCCTCAATTTACACGTTGGACTAATTCATCTTTTTATTTAACAAAAGAAAAAGACACGATTATAAGCGACAAAATAAATTGAGCGTGAAGCGAGCGTCGATACGACAAACTGAAGGACGTTAAATATCGCGATAACGCCGATCTCCGTGAAGGAAAATTTGCCTATTAATCCTTTCCCGGAGAAGTTTGTTTCGGATGCGCCAGGCCAAAGGGGGTTTCGGCGGCCCCTAATTCATCCCCGGAGAGGAGAGACACGGACGGGGGGGTCAACTGTGCCGGCCCAGATCCCGGGAGAGAGAAGACCTTCTTGGTAAGCCGACGACAAGTTTGCAAGTCTCCTCCTCCCCCGGCTGTTACGGAACGCGTAGAAACGTCACTCAAGAAGTAAATTTGTCGGAGCCGGTCGCGCCGGACGGCCGCCCTGACGTCGAACCGCACCACGGCGGAGAATGCTCGACATTGACCGCGAATGTTTACGATATTTTCGACATAGTCCGAACTCGCCTCGAGCGTAAATTT
The DNA here is from genome assembly GCF_980474605.1 of Leiobunum rupestre. NCBI lineage: Eukaryota > Metazoa > Arthropoda > Arachnida > Opiliones > Sclerosomatidae > Leiobunum > Leiobunum rupestre. Next base: position 13,891,691 of record NC_143388.1, read on the forward strand.
GGTAAAAAGGTTGGAGGAATCGCGAAGCCACGGCGGACCCCCTGATGGTGGCCCTCGCCCCTCGCCGGACACCCACCGCTATGGACCCGAGTGACCCCTCGGTGGCCCCGAGGACGACGGTCGGCATCGCCGCCTTCCCGGGTCAAACGGCCCCGATGTCGGCCCGGGCCAAAGATTTCTCGATCGCCTCTTTGATCTCGGGCAGGAGCAAAGTTCCCAATCACGCGGCGTTTCTCAACAACCACCCGAACAATCAGCACGGCCACCACGAGCCGCCCCCGCGCCACCACCACCACCACCACCAACACGCCGCCGCCCTCTCTCCCGGACGACACTTCGCCTCGGTGCCGTTCGCTCTGCTGCAAAGCGAAGAGAGCAACGGATCCCAGTCAGACAGGGAAAGTCCTACCGGCTCCGTTACCATCGGACCTTTGGGTGAGTTCTGCATACGCTCACTAACCATCCCCCCTATACTACTAGCCCCTTTACGCTTTCAAATCTATATAAAATAAAAAGTACAATCTTTATAGAATAAAAATTTCAGTGTTTATAGAATGAAAAGAAAAATATTTATAGAATGAAAAGAAAAATATATGCAGAATAAAAATTACAATATATACAGAATAAAAATTACAATATATACAGGATAAAAATTACAATCTTTATAGTGGGAGAAGTACAATCTTTTTCGAATGAAAAGTACACTCTTTATAGAATGAAAAGTACAATCTTTATAAAATGAAAAGTACAATCGTTATAGAATGAAAAGTACAATCTTTATAGAATTAAATAGAAGTCTGTATAAAATAAAGTTATAAATCTATATAGAATAAAAAGTAAAATATTTAGACTAAAATATAAGTCTATATAGAAAGAAATTCGAAATCTATAAAGAATGAAATTAGAAATCTATAAAGAATAAATTATAAATGTATATAGAATAAAAATTATAAATCTTATAGAATAAAAATTAAAAATTATATATAAAATTATTATTATATATATATAAAATTAAATTTAAAAACTTAAGAAAAAAATTAATATCTACAAAGAATAATAAAAATATATCAAATTATCTGTATTTATTGTATACTAAAATAAAGAGAATGGCCTAAATTATAAAGAAAAAATAGGGAAATTTGGTACTAGTAGCTTAAAATTCAGACTGTAATATTAATTTAAAGATATTTAAAAATAATCGTACGCATGTTAATAATAACCCGCCGTACGTAATGGCCCCCGATCGCCTCCGAAAATTGGCAATGTTTCGGTAATGGTTTCATCACCGTTTTCTATTCAGATATTGACATCCTTCGCAAATAGCAAAAACGTTTTTGTCAGGGCTGGAACTAATTCACGTGACGAAGATTAAAAATTAGTGAAATGAAATCAAATATCTCAATGCAACGAAATTATTTTCAAACCACACGACGAATTAAATTCATATAATTATGGCTTCAGCGTAACGGGGTAACTTAAAAATGATATTGATAAAAATGAAGATCAATACCAAAATTTAGACGACTCAAAGCGATATTCAAGCAATTTTAAGTTTATTTTGTTTACTCGGGTTATCGCTGTGTGCTATAGGTGAGAATTTGGTAAAAATTGGATATTTTCATCATCGAAATGGCATCCATCAAAATCCGAATTCGACATGAAAGATGAAATATCAAACAGCCTTGAGTGCTGTTAGTGGGTGACGCGGAAGGGTAAAGAATGTCACGCGAGAATCCACTTTGAATGTGATAAATAAATAAGTGACAAGTGCTATAAGTAGGATAAATATGATTTCCATTTCCCACCGTTATCCGCAGACAAACGTTGAAACGAATCCTACAATACTGCACGCGACTGCGCAAACGCAGATGGTTTCACAGGTGACTAGTTTTACAGGTATCGTTTCAGTATTGAAATGCCCAAAAATGTTTATTTGGACGAAATTCATAAAAATTAATTTTACAAGAAGCAGGGTTGCCACAGTTGGAATTCCTGGAAAAGTCAAGGAATTTGAATATGGTTTTTCAAAGTCAGGGAATTTTAATATGGCATTAAAAGTCCGGGAATTTTAATATGGCATTAAAACTTTAAAAGTCAGGGAAGTGTCAGGCAATTTGAATATGGCATTAAAACTTTTAAAAGTCAGGGAAGTGTCAGGCAATTTGAATATGGCATTAAAACTTTTAAAAGTCAGGGAAGTGTCAGGCAATTTGAATATGGCATTAAAACTTTTAAAAGTCAGGGAAGTGTCAGGCAATTTGAATATGGCATTAAAACTTTTAAAAGTCAGGGAAGTGTCAGGCAATTTGAATATGGCATTGAAACTTTTAAAAGTCAGGGAAGTGTCAGGCAATTTGAATATGGCATTAGAAGTCAGGCAATTTTAATATGGCATTAAAACTTTAAAAGTCAGGGAAGTGGCAGGCAATTTAAATATGGCATTATAAGTCAGGGAAGTGTCAGGCAATTAGAATATGGTTTTAAAAGTCAGGAAATTTTAATATGGCATTAACAGTCAGGGAATTTTAGTATGTTATTAAAAGTTAGGGAATTTTAGTATATTATTAAAAGTCAGGGAAGTGTCAGGCAATTTAAATATGGCATTAAAAGTCAGGGAAGTGTCAGGAAATTTGAAATATGGTTTTAAAAGTCAGGGAATTTGAATATGGCATTAAAAGTCAGAGAAATGTCAGGTAATTTGAATATGGTTTTAAAGGTCAGGGAATTTCAAAAATTAGTATAACTTTTTGAATTAAATAAGTCAGTAAAAATCTCAACAAATGTTGTCCAGGGAAAATCTGGAAAAGTCAGGGAATTTAAGTATGGAAAAACTATGCTAACCTTAAATAGGGGAAAATAATTCAAAATAAAAATTTTATAATTGATTTAAAAATAATATTGGGATAAACAGAAAAATCAAAGAAATGCATCTGCAATAAACTAAAATGAAAACCAGCACTTTTTCAATATAAAATTTAACAAGACGATTTTAATAAGTCGTCATGGGTATTGTCTTAGAAACGTTGTGTCAAACTTAATTAATAAAATTAACTTAAATTATTGCGCGAAAATTACAAAACAATTGTAATAAAAAATTTAATAAGACACCAAATGGGTTAACCAAAGTAAAATTTATTACTATAACTCCCCAAATATATAGTATATTTATAGGATAAATATATCAAATGTACGGTACAAAAATTTCCGAATTAAATAAATTATATATGACATATATTTAAAATTAATCATAATTAATTATGTAAATATATTAACTGTTGGTGGTGAACTTTCTCAATCGGAATTTAACCAAATTTCTAAAAGCATAACAAACTTAGTATAAAAATAGATTAGTAGGATTTTACGGAGTTATAGGATAGTACCGGAAACGTAGATTGGCTTTGCACAATTCCCACGGGTCCATTAACTACAAATCAGGAGAATGCCAACAACAAATAAATTTGTTTAGCGGTGTCTTAATGTGACATAAATAGGACCAGTGACCCCAAACTTAAAACAACATATTCGACACCCTGATCCCCCTCAAGTTCGCCCTGTTTGTGGAGATCTTGACAAGCTAAGAAGACGAGCTACTATATCACGGCAAAAAAAAACCCCCGACGTTCTTTAAAGGAAAAATGAACTAAATCAGAAACGTTACATGGCGATCATTCGTAGCATCTGTTAAACGAAATTCGTTGATCCTACGTCGCTGTTTTTGCAAGGATTTTGACGTCTGGAATTGGTCCCCGCGGTACGACCGAAGATGGGACTAACGCGTCCATCGGGAGACTATATTATAAAAGTGGCGAATTTTCCTATCAGCCGAAAATAGAATCGCCGGAGCACGTGCACGCGCTGATAGAGCGCCGAAATTTCGGGGGTTCAGGGGGCGACGCGAGATTAAAGTGGCTGAATTTATGGAGTCACATTCCTTCGACCGACCCGTTTATTGCATGTTTATCCAAACTACGCCGCCTTGAAACCGTGTAATTCATCGGCCTAAAAGATGAAACGCGGACTTTTACTGACTGAGGAGAAATTTGTAAAAAAAAAAAAGTGATACGGTGTTAAAACGAATTTTGAACTTTCACAGAAGTTGAACCGATTTCAAAATTCTAACAAACCTGATCCTTCCAACACCAGTTTGTTTTAAATAAGTATATAATACCAAGGCCCCCCACACAAGTCTTCAATTTTTTAAAAGAAAAAAGGATTAAATTTCTAAAAATATAGGACTTTATAGAACTATTTTTTCAAAATTAGAGGATTTTATAGGACTATATATGCCATTTCATTTACTAACTTTATGCATTTAAAAACAAAATCTATATTTAGTGAAATAAATCTTTGATTTTCACTTAAAAAATAGAAACTATTTAGAAGTGAAGTGAAGAGAAGCACATTGTGAAAAACTAAATGAAAAGAGACTTAAAACGGTTTTAAAATTCACAATTTATTTATTTAAAAATCCAACGTTTCGGAGCAATTGTTCCTCCTTCTTCAGGGATTTTTACAAGTTGGAAAACTGCGGAAATGGGAAACTGCGCAAGTTTCACTTTTCATTTAGTAACTATTTAACCATTTTATCACAAAATATCAAAATTTATTGGATTTTATGGGGAATTTTGGGGATTTTTCTAAAAATAGGATTTTATAGGAATTATAGGACCTCTGGGGGCCCCGTAATAATCAGCTAGCCTAATGCCCAAGGCACCACCTTAGGCACAAGACATCGAAAAACTTTTAATGCCTTTAATTCAGGTGGTCGGTTTTACCGCGTAGGAGGGTGGTGGCAAGCCCTTCATGCCACGCGAGCCAACAGCTCCCTATACTCTAAATAAACTAAACTAACGGTAACTATAATTGCCAAAACTGCAAAGTACATTTGTTAGTGTACCGTAATTTCTGGTTTTTGTATGGGGTTTGTTACGGTTAGTTCGATTAGTTAGGAAACGTTCAAGCTGAACGAAATGTGATTTCACATATGAAATGGTTCTAATTTTAGTATTAATAATTAATAGAAATTAAGTAAAATATGCTTTTATGACGTCATAAGATGAAAAATTCCACAGCTTGGAGATTTGAAATAGTCGGCGAGATTAATTCTAAACATTATTTACGGCTAAGATGATAAATATAATTTGATAATTTGTTTTAATTATAAAATATATAAGTTAACAGAAATTAATTCAATGTATATTTAAACTAGTATAAAATCCTATTTATAGATGGCGTCACATTCTCCAGGAATAATATTTTAAAAACAGCTATAAACACCAGTATGGAAATTCCACGCGAATAACTAAATTAAAATATTGATAGGAAATCGAATGGTGTAAATGACAGTGTGTCAGAATTTATAGCCCGGTGTACCTAGTAACAGAGACCATACAGAAAGTTGTAAACGTTTAAAGCAACTGTCGGCTCTATCATTGCCACCTGTATTATGAAAAGGCCCCTGTTAGAGATGTCCATGAATCTATCCGAATCTTCGAAAATAATGACTTTCGTGGAGAGCGTGGAGCCATCTATTAATGGGAATGGAAGCTAAAATTCAAATTAGCGAAACAATAACGTCGTCAGAGAGCCATTATATAGAGTATTATATTTAGACCACTTTTACTCGACTTAGTGAACTTTAACCTAAATTATATATCACATATAAAATATATTGTAAACAATTACTATAATTGAAGTTATTGACAAATTTACAAACGAGCCAATCAAGTTGAATCAACGCGAAGCATACTTTTAGGTCCCGCCTTTCGAGACAAAATGTAGCTTCAGCATCTTGTTTTGATTTCGACGCTAGCGACATCTGTTGAAAAAAGAGCTACTTCACCTAAAGCCGACACTTGCTTTTTAAACTACTCACTTAAAAATGAGCTCATTAAATAACGTGAGTAAATTTCAAATGAGGAACTATAATTACGAAAATGTAATTGAACATCACGCTTTGAAACCGCGTGATTCGTTGAAATTTAACCAAGTTCTACATAGCACATTAATTTATAATACCATAAGTGTCGGTACTTGAGATTACGATTAGCGAAATATTAGCATAAATGTACGATTAGCGAATAGAAATTTTCGCGAAATAATAGCGAACTATTTTCAATTCGGTATTTCAGCTTAGCTCATCTAGAAAAACAGAAGCTGAGAAGCCGTTAAACGCGTTGTGAAGGGCGCGTCAATTGGAAAAAGTGATGACTTATCAATAATAACTTTTGGGGTTGGTCGACAGGGCAGTATCATTTGTTGGTTAGACCCGTTAGACATATTGGCAACGCGAGGGGGGGGCGGCAACGAAGGCGGGGGAGGGGCGGAGGGGTTGACATTCCGCCGTAATGGCGCTGAACTAGGCACAATACGCCGGCGGGTATAACTCAAAAACGTGTCTTCGACTTTGATGAGCGAATTAAAGCATGGCTGCTTTCGGCTAAAACAGAAAAATCTTTGACGGAGGTCGAAAGGTCGCTGCCACAGAAGCGCAAAACACGGCGTCGCGCAGCCCCGAACGCCGTTATCCCCAAATCAATGAGCCCTTTAAATTTCGCCCATTTTTATGGCCGTGACGGTATGTATCGTTTCTCCCCGACGCAGACAGCGTTTTTTACCCGGAGTTGTTTCACCACGGAGACCCTGCCGCCATCTTACGAGAAGATACTCAAACTAGTCGGAATTAAATTTGAAAAGCTACATATTAAATAAACGATAATTAATATCTAATTAAGCTGTGATTAATTAACACGAATTTATCTATTTGGATTAATATAAACAAACTGATTTGCTTTAAATTGAACATTTAATTTCCAAGAGTTTAATAAAAAAAATACTTTATACACTTTTACACGCGCTATTAGTTCGACATTTTTCTTGAAATTACTTTCAGCTTTTTAGATTAATTTAAATTAACTATTTTTAGATTAAAGATTTATAGGGGCGTGAAACTTTAACGTGTTTAGAATGGAACACTTTTCGGTGTGGGAAATCTTGAATATAGAAAATGTACTAAACGTTAGTACTAAACATTAGTACTAAAAATAAGTACTAAACCTTAGTACTAAAAATAAGTGCTAAACATTAGTACAAAAAATAAGTACTAAACATTGGTACTATAAATAAGTGCTAAACATTAGTACAAAAAATAAGTACTAAACATTGGTACTAAAAATAAGTACTAAACATAAGTACTAAACATTAGTACTATAAATAAGTACTAAACATAAGTACTAAACAATGGTATTTGGAGTTAATGTTTAGTACTAATGTAGTACTAAACATTAACTCCAAATATTTCTTACGTATAGTATCTAACAAACATGGCTTCGTTCTCATTTGCAGAAAATGTAGTTTCAGAAACTTTCAGTAGTTCTAAAAATGTAATTAAAAATATGTACTGAATATTTAACTTAAGATTATGTACTGAATATTTAACTTAAGAATATGTACTGAATATTTAACTTAAGAATATGTACTGAATATGTAACTTAAGAATATGTACTGAAAATGAACTTAAAAATATGTACTAAAATGAATTGAAAAATATTTACTAAACATTAACTTAAAAATATTTACTAAAAATTTACTTAAAAAATATTTACTAAAATGTATATAAAATATTTACTAAACATTTATATAAAATATTTGCTAAACATTTATATAAAATATTTACTAACAATGAACTTAAAAATATGTACTAAAAATTAACTTAGACAATATTTACTAAAAATGAACTTAAAATATATGTACTAAAAATGAACTTAAAAATATATATACTAAAAATGAACTTAAAAATACATATACTAAAAATGAACTTAAAAATACATATACTAAAAATGAACTTAAAAATACATATACTAAAAATGAACTAAAAATATATTTATTTCTTCAATAGTATCTAACAAATATTGAAAACAGTACTCTTTCCATTTGCAGAGAAACTAGTGGAGCGAACGACAAGCCCGGGAGAATTGTTGGAGACAGTGTCCAGTTCAACGAAATGCAGCTACGGTTCCTCGGAGCCTCTGTCGTCGGGCGCGTGCGACGGGGGTCAGCGTCTGTCCTCCGACGAGGACATGTGTCCGTCTCCCCGGGGACCGAGCCTGGACGCGCTGCACGGCGGAGACGAGCACGACGACTGCGCGCCGCCGGGGACGCGTCTCTCGAGCGTCGGCGGCGGCGGCAACGGGCGCCTGGGGAGGCCCACGGGCGGCGCTAGTCGCCGGGGACCGTCCTCTTCGGCCGCCGCGTCCTCGGCCGCGCTCAACGGCGACGCCGAAGGAGGCAAAACTAGTCACGGGGGCAAACCCTCCAAGGGCTCTTCTTCGGGCAAGACGGAACAAAACCCGCAAATACTGGCTCGCTGCAACTGCCAGGAGCTGACCAGCGTCGACGGCCATCTCGAAACCAAAGATCTCTGGGAGAAGTTTCACGAATTGGGCACGGAGATGATTATCACGAAGACCGGAAGGTAAGACAGAGAACGTCTTACGAAACATTTACACGCTTCGTTATATACATATGTTTGGGGTGGCTACATACGAGTGGGTAATCAGTTAAGTCATCATTTGTATAAATAGTAGGTAATTACAGACATTCACTTAACCAATAAGGCTCGCAATAAGGTGTGTAAATAGTAGGTAATAACGTAAATTCACTTACGTAATCAGATCTACAAATCGTAACGTGAGTTCACTTAAGTAATCAAATCTACAAATCGTAGGTACTAAACCGTAATCAGTTAAGTAATCAGGTGTAAAAATAGTAGCAAATTACGGAAATTTAATTAAGTAATCAAGTCTATAAATGCTAGGTAATCACGTGAATTCACTTACGTTATCAGGTGTATAAATAGTAGATAATTACAGAAATTCACTTAAGCAATAAGGTGTATAAATAGTAGGTAATAACGTGAATTCACTTAAGTAATCAGGTCTATAAATCGTAGGTAATAAACGGGATTAAATTATGTAATCAGGTGTATAAAGATTAGGTTATTACGGAAATTAACCTATGTAACCAGATGTAAAAATCGTAGGCATATAATAACGCCTTTCACCGAAAGCCTCGCAATAAGGTGTGTAAATAGTAGGTAATCACGTGAATTTACTTACGTAATCAGGTCTACACAGGTCCGGACTGGGACCTTAAACCGGCCCGGGCATTTTAGAAACGTCGGCCCCTACTTCCCACAAAAACACTATACATTGTCTTGCTGGCTAGACGGCTTCACGGCCCTTTGACCACACCTGCCCATCGGGCATTTGCCCGATCTGCCCTATGGCCAGTCCGGGCCTGGGTCTACAAATCGTAACGTGAGTTCAGTTAAGTAATCAGATCTACAAATCGTAGGTACTAAACCGTAATCAGTTATGTAATCAGGTGTAAAAATAGTAGCTAATTACTGAAATTTACTTAAGTAATCAAGTCTTTAAATGTTAGGTAATCAGGTGAATTCACTTACGTTATCAGGTGTATAAATCGTTACGTGAGTTCACTTACTACCAATCGTAGGTAATACACCGTAATCAGTTAAGTAATCAGGTGTAAAAATATTAGGTAATTACATAAATTTAATTAAGTAATAAATATATAAAGGGTAGGTTATTAGGTAAATTAACCTAAGTAACCACGGCAACAATTGTTAACAATCGATAAAACATTTTTCGAGTAACTATACTACCTCAAAGTTAAATTTCGTCGTGTATTCAAACCCACAACCCTCTAAAATAGACCCTTGTTTTAAATTAATGAAGAGGATAATATTTAAATAATAAACAGAAATTAAATTTACGTACATCTATTTAAATTGAAAACCTTTTAAAATGTTAGTTAAATATATTACCGTATCTACAAGTCAAACACATTTTAACCCGATTTCATGGCGAAATATTTAAATCCGGGCAGGGTGTTTATCCCTCTATTTAAAATAATAGTCCTGCCTGTCGCTGTGAAGTTCGGGGGGCAAACGGGGCGCTGAAAGTGTCCCGCGCGTGACGAATGAGCGCCTTCGAGACTTAAAAGGGTTGGCGCCCTCGTGACAGGACCCCTGAGTCAAAGCGCTTGCTAGAAAAGAGACCCGGGGTATTTATTTTTAAGGACCCGGAGTCGAGTCAAACGTGGGTCGTACATCTCGCCTCTAATGTCATAAGTAACGTAATAACAACAAGTATGACACTTCCTATTGTTTTAATGCAACTTTTCTTAACGAACCTTTTTCGACCGGCTCTGTACGGATCAAAATCTGTATAGTTGATTTTATAAAAGCTTAGCTTGAAAATGTTTCCATCTAATTAGTCACTGTCTATAGCTTTAACAAATCTACGAGAGCGAGCTAAACGTTATAGACTCGAATTTTACAGTGATCGTGCAAATCGGGCGTGCCCTAGAATATTCTAATAAAGCTCTGATATCATGGTTGCCATTAAATTTTGATTTTCAAATTCCCTGACTATTCCCTGACCATTTTAAGAGATTTTCCCTGACCTTTTAAGGCCAAAATTTTTATTTTGTATTTTACAGAAGTTAATAAATTTAAATGGACTTATATTTCAGTAATAAGATTATTGCAATGTTGAAAAAATTAGCCAAACTTTCAAGGAAATAAATGATAATCATAGAATTTGTCATATATGTAAAATTACCCTAAAAAGTGTCTAGATAAAATTGAATTCCCTGACTTTTAGGCCCATTTTTAAATTCCCTGACGTGTGGCAACCCTGTTTGTCTTCTGACGTAAGAGCAATATTTTAACAAGTTGGCTCAGACTACAAGTTATTTATAAAATTAACTATTACGTCATAGCTTCAAAAATCAGTCATACTTATGTTATTATAATGTTACTTATGGTAATATTCAAGAATTACCTGCCCTCCTTCGTCATAACAAAACGGCTCGAATTACGTATGCACACAGTATAAAGGAATGATTTATTGATCCTTTCAAATGACTGAGATTTTTTAGAATATCTAGTGTCATAGTAAAAATCCTCCCTATACGAAATAACAGAATGATAATAATGAACTTAAAACTTGGCTCAAGTTTGGTCACGTAGTGTCATAGTTCTATCTAATAAGGCGATACCACTGCTTATACTTAATGTAAATGTCTGCCATAGCAAATGAAATTGATTAAACTATCGCCATCTGTTGATTCGTTGCTGAACGAAAATTTAGCTTAAGAAAAGTTCTTAAAATCGAGATAAAGATAATCAGCTATTCTAGATTCATTGCTGAACGAAAACTTAACATACGATAGTTATTAAAATCGAGATAAAGATTATTAACTATCTAGATTAACTGTTGAACTAAAATTTAGCGGACTATAGTTATTAAAACCACCATAGACCTTAAGTCGTGCGAGAAAGTTAGGTAATAGGTTAGGCTGAAGTGAATTTGATTAAAAAACCTCAGCCATACGCGGCTTACTGGTTATTTTTACTTAACACAATGGTTAATTACCATTACTTTAACTTTTAAAGAACCAATTTCAAAAATAAAAGGTTCAAAACTTACTAAGCCTCATCATTTAACCGACAACAACGGCGCCATTTTGTCAAAATTGAACGTGAACGCTCTAGCTTTTCTACGAAACTACGCCGGAAATCGACTTCAACGACGCCAAGTTGGTGATTTCCTATTCCAAGTATAAACGCGTGCTTTTTAAAGCCTGAACAGTGAGTCCCCTTAGATTCTTGGTCCATGGTTTATTGATATTACTATATGTCCTGGCAAGTGGGCTCCGAACGAAATGGCCGGTGTAACCTACCACTAGCGCCACCAGCGAAAGAAACTACCGGCGTTTTAAGCAGCGCTTCCACATGCGGGAAATTTTTCACTTTTCCGGGATTTTTCAACCTTCCTAAACGCCAAAAGGGAAAAATGCAATTTAAGAGGGAATACGGAAAAAGTGTTCTTTGCACGGGGAGAAAGGGATTTTTTAGCTTTTCTGATAACATTGCCTGTTCTTTAATTGTATATTTAGTCCATGGATATGTTGTGAGTCACAGAATTATGTAAAAACATTTTTAATACGTTCCTAAAATGCTTGTCATGATTTAAATATCCATTTGCGACTTTTGAGGATATATTTTGGCAAAATTATTCAAACGTAAGTAATTTTGTAATAAATAAAACCTTATATTCGGTATTATTTTCAGAATTAAACTGAATATTTATATAAATTAGTATTAGAAGCTCCAAAATATAGGGAATTTCTAAGTCAAAAAAAGGGAAAAGCAGGGTTGAAAAAAAAAACGTTTTTTGTTTTTAAATTATATCCCGTATAGTTTAAATCGGTTAAATCCACTAATAAAAACAATGCTCAAATTGCTTATATCTAGCCCTCATTACTTCGAAAATGCTCAAATTGAGCGTATTTAAAATTTACCCGCTTTTATACCCTTATTTTCACGTGCAAAATGAATTTGAAGATCCCCCAATTGCTCATATCTAGCCCTCATTACTTCGTGAGACGACGTAGCAGACGACAAAAAGTGAATGTTAAGTTTTAGTTTCGTTTTGGAATAGAGAATACAGAATATTATATTCTGCATTTTTTATTTGAAATAAATAGTATTTAAAATTTCAATATTTCTAATTCATTTCTCGATATTTTTAATAAAAAAAGTGGTTTTAACCATGGATAGTTTTCGTTGGTTAAATACCTGTTTAAACCACTCTGCCTGGTTCTGCCAACCCGGGAAAAAAGGGATTTTTCGTTTAATAAAATTATGGCAAGAGGGAAATTTTAGAAATAAAATTATGGCAAGAGGGAGATTTTAGATATAAAATAAATGGCAAGAGGGAAATTTAAGATATAAAATAAATGGCAAGAGGGAAATTTAAGATATAAAATAAATGGCAAGAGGGAAATTTTAGATATAAAATTATGCCAAGAGGGAAATTTTAGATATAAAATTATGGCGAGAGGGAAATTTTAGATATAAAATTATGGCAATTGTAGATATAAAATGTGGAAGCACTGCACTGGTTTTAAGCGACGTCTGTTATCCACCTCTTGAGGACGCGAATAGTAAGCTCTAAAAATGCGGCGGGGAACACCTTGCGAATTGAAACGGCGATCACGCGAGCATTGGCCGCACCTGTCAGTCACGGCGAATCGAGAAAAGGCACCGGGGACTGGGCCACGTCTCTCCGCCACCGAAGATAATTTACATTAGAGTGTTTAAAGGGATCTTTTGGGCAAAAACTCCCCCGTAGTCTGTACAGCTTCGTGCCAAAACACGAGTGATGGATCGCTTGTTAACCCTATCTTGATGTATTTTTTAAACGCTTTCGTGTGTTTTTGGGGCGACTTTTTTCTCCGGGAACGGTCCAATCTATCATAATAACGCATTTTTCTCTACGGCTTTAAGACAAAAATTCATTTTATTTAATTGAAATGATAGATTAGATAGGGATAATTTTTATTTTTTGTTACACACTATCGCTTCTGTTATTCAAATGATCGAATTCAGAATGATTGAAATTAAAAAAGGTTTTCATTAGTCTCATTTGGTCGAATATCCAATTTAAAGGAATGATCCAACCCAACCTAAACGATCCAACCCAACCTAAACTAAATGATCCAACCCAACCTAGACTGAATGATCCAACCCAACCTAAACTAAATGATTCAACCCAACCTAGACTAAATGATCTAACCCAACCTAAACTAAATGATCCAACCCAACCCAGACTGAATGATCCAACCCAACCTAAACTAAATGATCCAACCCAACCTAGACTGAATGATCCAACCCAACCTAAACTAAATGATCCAACCCAGCCCAGACTGAATGATCCAACCCAACCTAAACTAAATGATCCAACCCAACCTAGACTAAATGATCTAACCCAACCTAGACTAAATGATCCAACCCAACCTAGACTAAATGATCCAACCCAATCCTTGACTAAATGTCCCAACTCAACCTAATTTAGCCTAAATGACCAGACTCAACAAAACTTAGCCTAAATGACCAATCCAAATAAACCTAGCCTAAATGACCCAACACAAACTAATCAAGCCTAAATGACCCAACTCAACAAAACGTAGCCTAAATGACCAATCCAAATAAACCTAGCCTAAATGACCCAACACAAACTAATCCAGCCTAAATAAACCTAACTAATCTAAGTAACACCAGCAAAATGAATATCACCCAAATCACCGAATCAAGTCTAACCTATAAATTAAAATAACAAAAGTAAGCCAACCTAACATAACCTAGCCTATATGACCCAACCAAATCCAGCTAAATTTTATTTAAAATCTACGGACCGTCGAAATTAACCAAAATAATTATAGAATCCCGTTCAATTTATAATTATTTAGCTGATTAAAGTCGAACAAATTAAAAATATTATCATCACAAAGTTATATTAAGTTATATTTACTACAAAACAATTACGATGCCAACTATTACTAAAACAGTATTAGAAATATTATGAAATTAATCAATATTCGATTAGATGAGACCCAAATCGAAACACATCAGAAATACTTTTGGTCAAACAGAAATTAATTATTTGATCAAAGATAAATAAGCGGGGGTTATTTGTATAAATATGTATATTAGAGATGCACCGATATGGGTACAGCCGATATATCGGCTATTCGTGGCAGATAATATAGTTCGTAATGCCGGCCGATATTAAAAAGGTTATCGATCATAGCAGTAGTGTATATGATAAAATCATTGTAAAAGACGGTTCAGTGCATTGTCATACCATTTTATTCTATTTTTTCGTTAAAAAAGGTTTGCAAGAGCATATCCGAATATGTTTCTTTTCATTTTACCTGATACATAACTTCTATCACAAATCGAAAATCGTTGTTTTTTATTTGTTTACACTCGTAACTCCCTGTCTAAAAATGGTATGATCTAGCTTCTGAAGTCTGCCGTACGTGGCGTGGCTAGAGTTCTTAAATTACCGTAATTTAGGAAATCAGTAAATTACGCGGTAATTTACCGTGTTGTAGTAAATTACCGTAAATTTATTTTTTTTAGAAAAGGTTTTTTTTTACGATTAAAACAAGGAATACAAAGAAGAAACGCTTTTATTGGGAAACAAATCGCATTTACCGGGCTTCACCGTTCGTTGCTCAAAATATTTCTGAATAACTAGGTCTACTTTCTTCTTTTACGCATTTTTACCAAATAAAACTTTATTTACTTATTTAAATGATATGAAATTATAGAAAGAATACTATATTCTTACGCTAGACTACTCCGAAGTAACGCTAAACTAACGCAGATGTTCGGAATAACCAAGTGAAAATAAAACTAACATTTTAGCAGACGACAGATGAATCATGAATGTGATTTTTCTTAAACAGGGCTAGACATAAGTATTCTTCCTATTAAACGTATCAAACTATTCTAACACGGCCTTCGACTGCTTGGAAATTCGCAACCAAAACGAATCTAGGTGGCGCAGCGGTACCTAGCTCTTCGAGTCAGTGCGTTACGCGGTTTACGCCTATGATCTAGTGTTTGCTGGAGTTAAATTACTTTATTAACCGATGCAAAAATACACTTAAAGGCCGACTACATAAATCTTCGGTTTACTCTGTCTTTCACTGGAAGTAGGCTGACTGCATGGCACACGTGTATTGCAGTAAGCCTACTTCCAGTGAAAGACAGAGTAAACCGAAGATTTATGTAGTTGGCCTTTAAACGCGAATAACGTTAGGTTTTGAGTTTTGTAATCTTGTGCGAAGTATTTTATGTACATTTTAGCCCGAAAGATCAAAGAAATTGAGAAACAGTGAATCACGAATACGGTGGTAAATTACCATTTTCGTAATTTACCTGAGAAAATTGTAAATTACTGTTACCAGGGTAATTTACCGCGTAAATTACCAGGGTAAATTACCGATTCGTATCTCTAGGCGTGGCCAATAAAATAAAATATTATCATTAGTTAATTAATCGATAATTTTCTTGTTTTTATAAGTTATTCCTGAAAATATTTTTCTAATATCGGTATCGGCTTCGTTTAAGCCGATATTGGCCGATACCGATATTATAAAAAATCGGTGCATCGCTAATATATATTAATTTAAATGCAAAACGTCAAACCGCTAATAATTTCGCGTGATCAAAGGAAACCCCAGGCTCCCCAGCATATATGCACTTGAAATTTTCACGATATTATTAAAATTTCTAACAGAAAGCACTCAAAGTTTAAAAGGACATTGGATAATAATTTATATACCGGTGCACCTGGGTTATCAATCATCCTATATCACGCGGTAGTCTCATCAGGATTGCCTGCTCACAGCGTGGACAGGTGAGCGACAGGCATAAGTCCCAAAGGCCACCCTTCCATGACAGTCGCACCCAAATGTGGGGTGGAGGAGTGGGTAGCACTTTCCCCTTCGCAGCGAGAGGGGCCGGGTTCGATCCCAACTTGTGGCGCTGGATGAACGCTTGGAACTGCTACTCCCGCGTTGAGTTTGCAAGTTCTCTCCCAACTAGAGAATCGGCGGAACAAATACCTTAACCGGCAAAAATTTGGTTAACTGTTTATTTATGAACATTTTATACGAATAAACAACGATTTAACACGCAAAAATAATCGGTTTCTTCTGATATTTTTTGGATAATTGTTGGTTATGAATAAAAATAAATAATTGGATAATTTCTTATTCAAACGCCGATCTCTACTCCCAACTGGTTAAAGGAGTTTTCCACTGAGTTCTTCGGTTTCCCTTTCCATAATAAAACCTTGTTGAGGTTTACGTTAATAGCATAAGATTATAATATACTCAGTGGCGTACCGATGGTTTGTGGCGCCCGGTTCAAAACTCTTAAAAGGCGCCCCTTATATATGACGCGAAAAATCCTAATTACTAATATTTCATTAATTTCATGAAATTTAAATTTATTTTACAAATTTACAATAAAAATAATATTTTTTATAGAACAATTTTTGATTAAGGTTTGATTAAACAACGTTTACTAGGATTCTTTTAATCATTTTGGGTCTTTTTGGCGCCCCTTTATAGGACCGTTAGACTGGCGCCCGGTTCAACATGCCCCCCCTGCCCCCGTCGGTACGCTACTGAATATACTAGCTTCCAATAAGTTAGAATCGTCGCGGAGAACGCAATAAGAGCTTGCTTGTGAAATCCTGTTTCGTTTCAACGACGGGATCGAAACACGTGTACTGGTTCTGATTTTTTATGGGATAAATCGCTGTTAACATTAGATTAGAATCCACCGTACAAAACCCTTCATAAATTGTTTACAATGAAAAAAACCTTTAAAGCAAGTGTCGGCTCCTAACGTAGAGTTTAGTGGAAATTGAAACAAGTTGAGCAAGCAAATTATTCCCTCAAAAGTAGGTGCCTCGACGTACCTCTTCCTTTAATTGGCTTTGCGTAATCACGTGCGCAGTTAACTTAGCTTGGATTGGCTTTTCCACAACCACGTGTTTCAATCACATAATCTTCGACTTTCAAATAAATGACAATAAGTTTTTGAAAGTCGATAATAGATGGAAGCACCTTCCCGGCGATCTAAGCAATCATAGCCATCTTCGTTACATAGACCCAATCAAAAATACAGAGGGCAACGATAGAGCCGACACTTGCTTTAAAGCGAAGCCCTTGGCGGTTCAATTTTAATGCTTTTATTTATTAATAGATGGCACCAATAAATATTTATCGACCTATTGCCAAAAAAACCTCTAACACTATTCTAAGATATAATTTATATTCATAAATTATATCTTAAAATATTGTTAGAGGTTTTTCAAAGTAACAAGGGAAAAAAATTCGAATTTTTGCCGTTTTGAGATAGTTTACAAACTGGTGGCGCCATCTGGTAAAATTTGGGTTATTTAAAAATAGACCTATAATGGAATTACCCCCGTGAAAAGATCTTTCCCCTCATCAAATATGTATGGGTCTAATGGGCGCCAACGTCAGTGCCGCGAAGCGAAGCACATTTCGATTATTTTTACAAAGGCTGCTAGGTTGAATATAGACCAAATTTCAACGGGAAAATCACGAACCAATTAATGCAATCACGAAAGAATCTGATTGAAGGTGTTAAAAAGAGATCTAGGGTGTGTGGGAAGCAACGTAGCTCTAGTTCCAATCGAACGTATCGTAGTCGAAAGGGTAAAGGTGCGTCAGTCCGGCTCATTTCGACTTTGAATTATTAAAACGGGGCGTTTTCCAGGCTATTTCCCCGCGGGTCGCGACCAAATCAGGGAAAGCGTTGGCTAATCGCGCAAACACGCTAAAGAATATGAAAATATTTCCCACTTTTCATCGTGATTGTACCGACCAATTGCACGCCACGTCAAAATCCTCCGATACAATAAAACAAAGTCGATCGATAACTATTCACGATTTTCCACAACTAAATGGGCCACTATACCACAAGGGCGTTTGTATTTTAGTCGTTTCCGCTTCCGCAATTTGAAGTATTCGAAGAGACATAACAGGTAGAAAAGTACTTGGAATAAAGTTAATAAAAATGCTGGCTGACTTGGCCTTGGGTATTACACTATACTCACAAGTCAGTTGCAGGTTAAGAAAAACAAAATATCTCGTTCATTTGGCGGAAAGATACTAGCCAAAATGTCCGGTAAATCGGTGGCGGGAATTTCGAATTTGACCTGTTTACGGTTGAATTTCTAAGTATACCCGCGCGCGTTATATAATGGATACTTCACTCTAGCCTAAATGGATACTTCACTCTAGCCTAAATGGATACTTCACTCTAGCCTAAATGGATACTTCACTCTAGCCTAAATGGATACTTCACTCTAGCCTAAATGGATACTTCACTCTAGCCTAAATGGATACTTCACTCTAGCCTAAATGGATACTTCACTCTAGCCTAAATGGATACTTCACTCTAGCCTAAATGGATACTTCACTCTAGCCTAAATGGATACTTCACTCTAGCCTAAATGGATACTTCACTCTAGCCTAAATGGATACTTCACTCTAGCCTAAATGGATACTTCACTCTAGCCTAAATGGATACTTCATTCTAGCCTAAATGGATACTTCACTCTAGCCTAAATGGATACTTCATTCTAGCCTAAATGGATACTTCACTCTAGCCTAAATGGATACTTCACTCGTAACAGAAATTAAACACTTCAATTGAAAGTGTAAAATATATTTCCATTAAATAACATTAGCGGTAAAGTGAAAAACACAAAACTAATTATTGTATTTTAAAAATTAGAAAGGGTAATAAAGACTAAATATTTTTCACTAGTCGCGGAACAATTAACTCTTAATGGTTAAGTCTCCAAGTTCTATTAACAATCGTTTAAAGCTTTCCTCAACACTATTAGAGTGGCGGAAATCGGCTGAAAATTAAGGAATAAACAAAGTGTCTCGCTTCTTTTCACATATTGGGTCGCAGTCAATTCGCGCTAAATCGCCGCGACACGCGATGCGACAATAATAATATAAGTCGCGCGACGGTGGCCGAGCCAATCCAGAAGCGACTCTTAATATTTAACGTTAACGAGCTCCGGTAACGGTGAAGGTGGAAAAATGGGAAACCAGCGTATAAACGCTCTAACTCGTAAACAGAAACGGGCCAATCTTTGGGAACACTGATTAAAATGGCACTAATGAATTCTTAGATTCCCGCGCAGGCAGGAGCAATTACTCGCCGCTCCGACTCATTTCTTCGATTTGTAGTCTAACCCCGCGTGGCCCACTGTTGTTTACCCACAGCTAGGCCCCTTAATGGTCAGTGGAATTCAAGATTAGTACACACCCGTTTAACTATTCATACCTCGGTCTTTAATAGTTTCGGCTGGGCGCTTATGTTTTCAGTTGCCCCCGGTTTAATTAACACTGACCCCCGAGGGTCAACATTTTCCCGCATCGATTTTAGCCGTTGAAACTCTTTCATACCTGCTGGCGGTATTATATATTTGCTCTTTATAATACAATGAATGTTGGGAATTACAGAATTTTTTACTAGGGGTGCAGCTCTATTTTCTACTAGGGGTACAGCTCTATTTTCTACTAGGAGTACAGCTCTATTTTCTACTAGGGGTACAGCTATATTTTCTACAAGGGGTACAGCTCTTTTTTCTACAAGGGGTATAGCTCTATTTTCTACTAGGAGTACAGCTCTATTTTATACTAGGGTACAGCTCTATTTTCTACAAGGGGCATCGCTCTATTTTCTACTAGGGGTACAGCTCTATTTTCTACTAGGGGTATAGCTCTATTTTCTACTAGGAGTACAGCTCTATTTTCTACTAGTAGTACAGCTCTATTTTCTACTAGGGGTACACCTCTATTTTCTACTAGGGGTACAGCTCTTATTTTCTACTAGGGGTACAGCTCTTTTTTCTACAAGGGGTAGAGCTCGTAGTTCTATTAGGGGTAGAGCTCTTTTTTCTATTAGGGGTAGAGCTCTTTTTTCTATTAGGGGTAGAGCTCGTTGTTCTATTAGGGGTAGAGCTCGTTGTTCTATTAGGGGTAGAGCTCGTTGTTCTATTAGGGGTAGAGCTCGTTGTTCTATTAGGGGTAGAGCTCGTTGTTCTATTAGGGGTAGAGCTCGTTGTTCTATTAGGGGTAGAGCTCGTTGTTCTATTAGGGGTAGAGCTCGTTGTTCTATTAGGGGTAGAGCTCGTTGTTCTATTAGGGGTAGAGCTCGTTGTTCTATTAGGGGCAGAGCTCTTTTTTCGACTAAGGGTTTACGAAAAGAAAACCAGAGAACTCTACATCATAAAATAAAATGGAAATTTAATAAACATTTCCTTCAATTAAAAATATTGAACAATGCTACATTTTAGCGAGTGGTGTATTTTTAAGTACTCTTTTAAAACATATTGTTATTTGAACTAATAAAATTTCCATAACGCGCAACAATTGATTAGTTTCCAAAGCTAAATTACTGTACATTAGAGCCAAAATCCAGCAAGTCGAGACAACTAATTTTTGAAAGAAATACTACTATATTATTATTATATTAAATTTATTATATTTTTAAACATTTTTTGTATTATTATTATTTTAAAATTTCAGGTTTTAGACTTTCTCGACTTTTGTTCTCAGAAAGTGCAATTTTGGGGCAGATATTTCCTTTGCGTCTAATCAATAATTTTTTTAAGATGTATTTATTTATTGTATTTATGAAAAGGTACAAAATTGTTTTGGTAGAAAACACTATTTCAAAGAAATCACGGTACAGGTAGTAATTAAAAATATTTAATTTTAATTTATATTTTAGTTTTACTTCTGATGCATGGGAATTATTAATCAATCGTAAAATGTATCAAAAGGAAATCAACAAATAATTAATACAAAAAATATATCAAATCAATTGATTTTTTTATTGATAGCAGTCAGGAATCCATACCTCTACTTGGAATGCTTTTCCTGCCGTAAGATCACTAACGGCTTTGGCCCCGCCTACCAAATAAAAAAAATCCCCTTTGCGCGCTTTCCTCTCTAGTGTTTAGTTTGTTAAGTTAACATAGTGACGTCAAAAAAACCTTCAGCCACTTGGAGACGAAAATCAGCCGCGATAAGCATTCCAAGTAGAGGTATGTATTCCTGTAGCAGTATATTCTTTGAAGATATAATAATACATAACTCATAAAACTTAAAAAGCTTTTAATTTAAGTTACTTTCTGATCTTATATTAAACCAAGAATGCGTTTATGTTGAGACTATTTTATGAGTTTTCGCAATCCCCTCACGCTCAACAATCACGTCCTAAAACAATCAAATCAGCCTGGTATCTCATTAGTTGCACACGACGGTGACGTTTTGCTTGTTGAAGCCAAATAAATATCATTTTTTTCCCTGTTTAAAACTCCGTGAAATTGAATCGTCAGAATATAAAATAATTCCGTGAATTAAAAACAATTGGTTTAAAAACCGGGTTTATGTTAGCCTTAAAGGGCCACATAATCATTTGAAAAATTCGGGCTGAATTTGCAGTGGCTAATCCCTTTTCGACACCTCGTGATAGCACATCCAACGAATGATAATTTGGCATTTGTCAAGCTCTATTTCCGAAATTCAAACGATTCTATGGTCCTTTAAGTCAGGGAGAACTAACAAGGAGACATCCCGAAGTACCCACCGATTTTGTTCAAATTCGGGGGATTGGTAGACCTTCATGAATCATGAAAAATCCTAAAGGGAATTTATTCAATGGACCATGGCAACGAAAAATGTTTATCACAACACAAAATATTAAATTTTCCCATTGAAAATAACATGAGATTTTAACCTCAAATTGATCAACCGTTGATCAAATGTGATGCTTTTTTTTATCAATTTTTATCTTTTTTTTCTATTTTTGGCATTTTTGAAATTTTGAAATTTTTTCAAAATTTTCAATGGGAAAATTTCCATTTGTTGTAGGGATACACCGATATGGGTACAGCCGATATATCGGCCGGCCGATATATCGCCCGATATTAACAAAGTTACCTATCACAATATTATGCTTTTTTGTTTACTCTCGTAACCACCTGTTAAAAAATGATATGATCTAAGGCTTTTGGAGTGTAAAAACCACTTATGATTCCTTACCGTTTTGGACGCGAATAATTATTTCCTACAACAGCGATCAAAAAGAAACACTAGAAAATGTCTAATACCAGAAATATCGGCTAATATCGGCCTCGCTTAAGCCGATATTGGCCGATACCGATATTTGAAAAATTAGCCGATATATCGGTGCATCCCTAATTTGTTGTTGTCAAAAACATTTTTCGGTGCCATGGCAAAACGGTTGCCCATTGAATAAATTCCCTTTAGGATTTTTCAAGTAAGAGACGTTATACCTTTTACAACCAAAGCAACACTAACTTCAAAATTACAAGTTAGTCTCTCTATGAAGGTTTTGGCCGTTCTTTTTCATTAAAATTGCAAGGTGTAAAAACGACTAGAGCCCATTGTTACAGCGAAAGAAAGAAATAAAACCGTTATGTGGTTATGGTTTTCGCGAACGCGTTAACAAGATTAAAGAGTTGTAAATTTTCACGGTGGCTCCCTCTGGTGCCCATTAGGAAAACCCCAAATTAAAAAACCGGACCAGTTGGGAGGGATGAGCGAAATGCTGCAGGTGAGATAACAAAAGCTCCAGAACAAACCCGCCAAATCGCGTCAATCAGCTAACAACAAAACCACGCGGACTTCACTGATTTCCCCGTTCCTTTTCGAACTACGAACTAAGTTAGGTAGAAGCTCCATCTAGTAAAAGAAAGGGGGCATTAAAAACGTTAATAAATCGGCGATAAAACGAGGGGCAGATTTGGCGCATCCAGCCAGTATTTTTCACAATTTCTCACTAGGCGGGTGTTAGGTATGTAAGGGTACCTGAAGTAGAGCCATCTACACGCGAAACCGCTAGATTGAAAAATTCATAATTTCAGGCGCCAAGCGCGTTCCTTCGCCGGGTTTTAGCGATAAAGAATCCCCTTGGGTTCATTATTTAAAAGAACCGAATTTTTAGGGCTGCGCGTTTTACGCGTTTAGTGGAGGGAAAAAACTAATCAAGCTCATTAAAAAAAGCTCCTTTTCCCGAAAACTTAGCACGTTCCACATCGGCCATACACTTACGCCTGTTGTTCGTTTAGATATTACAGGAATGTATTCAAATTAACAGAGAATATGTAACCCGCAAATATAACCCTTGTTTCCATGATGCCCGGACGATATTCTCCGCCTACACTGAGTGTTTTCCCCCTTCACCGTTAGAAAGGGGGATAGATTACGCTAGGAGAAGCGGAGTGTCTTCCCCCCTCACCGTTAGAAAGGGGGTAAGATTACGCTAGAAGAAGCGGAGTGTCTTCCCCCCTTCCCATTAGAAAGGGGGTAAGATTACGCTATGAGAAGCGGAGTGTCTTCCCCCTTTAACAGAGAAAGGGGGAGGGGCGTGGTTTATCATGCGGACATCACGAGGCAAACAGGTTTCTGCCCCACATATTATCGGCGCACCTAAATAAATTCTTGGTTATTATAATAGAGCATGAAATGGAGAATGAAGAAGTAGAACATTTTCTTGAATCATTTTCTCGTGCAGAAAGGTTCCGTGTCACGCGAACGCAACCAGGGACAAACTGGAAAGTCGTTGATTAAACTAAGTGATTATGCGGTATTCGCTCGTGGCGTGGCAATACCCTCTACTTATCGCGCTCTCTTTAAACATTAAACATCTTATTATTTCTTAAACCGTTAAACGCTGTTATACAGTTACCACCACGTTCAAAAGAGTCGAAACCAGTAGCGTAGATACGGGGGTTTCCGGGTGAAAATTCCCCTCCGGCTTGTATAATAATAAGCCCCTTGAAAGGACGCGGGGTTGGCACTTTTTGATTTTTTTAATAAAAATCAAATTAATAATTTTCGGATTTTTTGATTTTATTGAATTTATCGATTTTTATACAATTAATGACTCTTTTTCCTGTATGATTAACGGTAATTTTACTTTTATGAGTTAGCTTATCTTGAACTAAATTAAATCTTATTTGAATTTAATTACTATTTCATATTTCAATTTGCTCAGATTTTCTATGTATTTTAATTGTAGAAGAAACAATTTTAGTCATTTTTTATTCCTACATTGAAATACATTGCATGATTTAAATCAATGATTTTTCCAAAAAAATCAGTTTATTTAAATCAACCAACCCTTATGGGGCCTTTTTTTAAATACCCTATTCAAATAACACCACAGACCAGCAGACAATGGGAACATTTTCTGTTTTAGGCCAACACAGATATTTAAATACGAATTAGCCGTTCCATTCAAGAGTAGTGGGTTATTTAGTCATTGCACATGTTACATTTATAAATATAGAAAAGAATCAAAATATTAAAATATCAGATTTTAACATTTACAAATTCGCTATGAAAAATAAAAGATGTTGATGTACTTTATTATTTTCTATTATCTTGCATAACAATAAATGTATGCTAATTATTTGGAAATTAATTACTTGAAAACTTCATAATTATATATTTAGCTAGACCGCAAAATAACAATAAATTAATAATAATAATAAAATAATAATCATCATCAGTGAGGCGAATATATCCTTAATAAGAAATTAATCGAAAATGAGATAACACTAATTGATAAAATTAAGAAAGATAATTAGACGTGGGTAGAGATAAAACTGGGGATCTTTTACACATCAAATCAAAACTCTAAAGATTAATTACAATCATTACTTGGACGTATATAGTCGTTCTCGATTATCACGTTTCAAGCTCCGATTAATTATTTTAATTATATATTTATTTACACATTTTCCTGTTATCTATTGATAGTTTTTAACGTAACTTAGTACTTCATTTCTAGAAAACCCAAAACTAAAAATTTACTTTAAAATTAGATAACTAATTAACAGAGTTCTCGAAAAGGGGGAATATTTATGCAATGCATAATCAAAATAGAGGATTTGGTATAAAATAATAGTTTTTGTGTAATTTAATAATAATATTAGTTAATATCAAAGTGTAGTATCTTTTTAAATCTTTGAGTATCAACAAAATCAAACTTATTGTTTGTGTAATTTAATAATAATTTTATTCGTCATTTAGTTGAGATCAAAGTGTAGTATCTTTCGCATATCAACAAAATATATGACTTGGTATAAAATAATATTTTCTGTGTAATTTAATAATAATCTTATTAGTCATTTAGTTGAGATCAAAGTGTAGTATCTTTTCGCATCACCAAAATAGAGGATTTGGTATAAAATAATATTTTTTGTATAATTTAATAATAATCTTCGTTGTTTGGTTATGATCAAAGTGTAGCATCTTTTCGAATCAACAAAATCAAACTAATTTTTTGTATAATTTAATAATAATTTTATTAGTAATTTAGTTGAGATCAAAGTGTAGTATCTTTTCACATCAGCCGTTAAACACGTCCACCATTAAAATCGCCTCAACCGATACGATATATACGAACCAAAGTACGTATGGTAGATTCAACTAAATCCTAGGAATATTAAATTACAAATAAGCAGTAAGGCGAGGCACGATAGAGGAAATTTGTATCTGGGAAAGGTAATCTTTTAAACCCAATAATCTAAAACGAAATTATTTGCTCCAAGAATCGATTCGGAAGAGGAATCTATTTCTCGTTATCTTTCGGGCCGCGCTCGAGGGGGCAGCCCGGCCCCCGCCCCGGGCCGAGTGCGGAAGGGGGAAGCTCAGTTCATTTATTCAGTCGACAGAAACATTCTTCATTTTGAGGGGGCCAATCAGAGAGAGAACTTGCCCTTTATTTTAAATAGAGATTCAGATCAAACAGGGAAAAGCAAAGCCCGCATCCGACATTTTCAGATCACTAACGGAGCTAGCTAATATTTACGGCAGTGTGGTCCGTCTTTATAGATTAACAGGGCCTCCACTCAAATCTTTATTTCTAAAAATATAGGACTTTATAGTACTTTTTTTTTAAATTAGGATTATATTTCTAAAAATATAGGACTTAATATTACTATTTTTTTTAAATTAGGATTATATATATCTAAAAATTTAAGACTTTATAGTACTATTTTTTTAAATTAGGATTATATTTCTAAAAATATAGTACTATTTTTTAAAATTATAGGATTTTATAGGACTATATATATTCTACATCATTTACTAACTTTATGCATTTAAAAACCCAATCTATATTTTGTGAGATAATTTCAAATAAATCTTTGATTTTCACTTAAAAAATATAAATTACTTAACCATTGTATCACAAAAATATACTAGTATCTAACCATGTTAACAATAACCAAAGTATAGACTAGAATGACTTGGTATAGGAATTTATCCTATAGCTAAATCTAAAAATGTAACTGAGAAATGGGTAAAATATCAAAATTATATGATTTTAAAGGCCTTTTTGGGATTTTGCTAAAAATATAGGATGGTATAGGAAATTTTAGAAAATATAGGATTTTAAAGGTATTATATGACCTCTGGGGGCCCTAGCTGTAATAATAATCTCTTTTTTATGGACAAGTTAAAAGCAGATACAAAAATTCGAATTCAGAATGATTCATTTCATTAAATCAAAAACTATTTGATTCAAACCATTTTATTTAAATTACTAAACAGAAAATTAAATGGAATAAAAACCATTTTATTTAAATCACTAA
The DNA here is from genome assembly GCF_980474605.1 of Leiobunum rupestre. Lineage (NCBI taxonomy): Eukaryota > Metazoa > Arthropoda > Arachnida > Opiliones > Sclerosomatidae > Leiobunum > Leiobunum rupestre. The sequence goes on from NC_143388.1 coordinate 13,918,828, forward strand.
TCAGAAAATTAATTTAATAAAAACCATTTTATTTAAATCACTAATCAGAAAATTAAATTTAATAAAAACCATTTTATTTAAATCACTTATCAGAAAATTAAATTGAATAAAAACCATTTTATTTAAATCACTAATCAGAAAAATAAATGTAATAAATACCATTTTATTTAAATCACTAATCAGAAAATTAAATTTATTAAAAACCATTTTATTTAAATCACTTATCAGAAACTTAAATTGAATAAAAACCATTTTATTTAAATCACTAATCAGAAAATTAATTTAATAAAAACCATTTTATTTAAATCACTAATCAGAAAAATAAATTTAATAAAAACCATTTTATTTAAATCACTTATCAGAAAATTAAATTGAATAAAAACCATTTTATTTAAATCACTAATCAGAAAAATAAGTGTAATAAATACCATTTTATTTAAATCACTAATCAGAAAAATAAATTTAATAAAAACCATTTTATTTAAATCACTTATCATAAAATTAAATTTAATAAAAAAAATAGGTTTTCAAATGATTTAGAATATTAAAGAAGCAAACAAAACGGGTGTTAATTTTTAACTAAAATTTAGAAATAATATAACCTTAATCGTTCAACGGTACAAATTGAGCGGACCCTTACAGGCTAGGGGCCCTGATTTCGCAAACTTATCCCGTAAAACGTACAACAATCCTTAGAGCCTGAATTTAACCCCTGTAAAAGTGTTCTAAACACCTCACTCCGGTACCTTCCGAAACACCTCCCCACCAGGGTGAAAACAATTTCTCAATAGAAAATTTAATAAAATAATATCGCTAAGCAAATACGTTTCTAACCGGCACATCTTGTTAGATTTTTTTTTAAATCGGAATAAAAAATGAGGGTATCTCAGAATTGAAAATATTGGAAAAAGGCGAATTTACAGGGGCGGAGCGTAGCAGTGAAAAAAACAGAACCTGCACGAAAAACTGTTCTGTTTTCAATCTCCCGGCGAAAGTTATAATGGCGTGTAGGGGGTCAAAAGGGATCCCTACCGATTGCTCAACCCCCTCCCCCAAATATATCAGGGGTGGCACGCTGGGGGGGGGGGGGGGTTAACTCGGAAAATGAAACGCTCAATCCACGAAAGAAGAAGCCGCACGCAAATGGAGAAGCGGCACTTTCTCCGAGATAAACAGTTTCTAAAGAAGGTAATCTTCGAGATTCTATATCGAGATTGGCCAAAATATTATACCTCCTTCCAGCGCCATCTAGGCGTAACGAAGAAAAATACGGAGGAGATAAAATATAAAGGCATTCAAATATTACCGCTTTGTTGGTGCGCTGATCGAGGCGAGTCAAATGATGCGCCGATGTTATTTGGTGATAACGTAGGTACGCTACGAAGAAAACATTTTACCTTAAGTGCTTTTCCTGTCTTGTTTAACACAGTAAGCGCCGCCAAATAAAGGAAAGTAATCACTTTAAAAGCAGAGAGAACGAAACCAAAAATATATTGCTTCTGAAGAAGATAATCGACAATTTACTAATAAATTGGATTGAAATAAGTAATTTTAATCAAATTAATAATTAAATAAATATTTTAAGCAAATAATTAAAATAAATTAAAACAATTATAATTATTTAAAACAAATTTGCGACCGAAACGAGTCTAGGTGGCGTAACGGCGCTAGCTTCTCCGAGGTTGCGCCTATGATCTAGCGTCTGCTACACAGTGCCGTCTTTCCCATTGGGCAAAAAGGGCACTGCCTATAGGGCCCCATTTTTCAATTTTTGAAATGCAAAAGAAATTTTAATCACAAAAAATGTTTTTAACATTGCTCGAAAGTCCTAAACTTCGTATTTAGTCGCGTCTATAACCAGGGTAAATCTAAAACGAATAAAGACTTTTGGCTGTTGGTGTTTTTTAAATTTTAGAATAAGCTTCTTCTTGAATAACCTTTTGTAGGACAAGTGAAACTATTTGAACCGATAGTTGTAGATTACAGCGACGATGTACTTCGCGCTGGAGGTTAGAAACTTTCGTGGGGCTATTAGTAGTCTCGCCCTAGCTTTGCCCAGGGGCCTCCAATTATGTAAAGACGGCCCTGCTGCTATGACAAATTAAAAAGTCATAAGAACGTTTTTTCTTGAATAAACTTACCGAAATATAAGCAAACGATGCAAACATTATATTAAAATGCAAGTATCATTATTTATAAAGTCAAATTTACGAAAATCGACGAGGAAAAACTAATAGCGTCTGCTTTAGTCGTTACCTATCTAGGTTTCAATGGCGAACCAAAGGGGGCGTAGCGATAGTTTTCAGTCGCGAATTGACGTTACACTTGAGAAATCAATATTTTTAATAACGTTAAATGAAGTTCGACCGATTGAAAACAAAAGACAAAACGTTTCGGTTTTAATTATTTAGAGACAATATCTAAGAATTTTAATTTTTGATATTGTAATCAGCTAGGCTAATTAATACCCAAGGTACCACACCATTAGGCACCAGTCATCTAGAGACTTTTTATTCATATACCATATCAATGTGATAAACTCAAATTTATAAACGTTTATTAAATGTATCAATTAAATTGTAGAAAATAATAAAGTTCCACAATTTCAAATAATATTTAATTTAATTTATATATAATATTTAAAGGGAAAATTAATATTTATTCCCATCATGATGAAGCTCATCTTCTAAAAAATCGCACAATTTCCCAACTAAATTTATCAAAAGCGGTAACTTGATCAAAACAATTAGTCAAATATAGAAATCGCTCTAAATGACCACGGAAGAGAACGCGCCTAAAATTACACATCCTGTTTGGATTAACGATTAATTCTAATTTTCGAGGGCAGCGGGGAGGTAGCGTTAACTTTCTCGGGGTACATTTCGAAACAGAAAGCGAGATTTACGCGTAACTTCATTAATTTGCTAAATCTGGCCAAATATTCCCCGAATGCGTAGCGAACAAATTTTCGCGTTCTCCCTTATCTGCAAACGAGGGCGTCTGGGAAAATGATTTAAACGCGTTTAAATCATTTAAAATTTTGCACCCCAAACGGGGCAAGCGGGCTAGGACCCATCAGTCGTTTTAATTGTTCGAAATTCGTTGCCTTGGCCGTTATCTCTAACCGCGACACCCTCGCCCGCTTATTAGCCTGCCCAACTGTTATCTGCGCCTTTCTCTTTGCTAAATATTCATTCTAATTTAATTAACGTTACGAATCGAATCTGAAATGGCTTAAAAAAGACATTTTTAAACAGTAAATAACAAATTTAGGAAAATAATAATAGCTAATTTTTTAAACGCCTTTTGAGAATTCAATTGAAATTAATCCGTGGTAACGATATGTCTGCCATCTACGAATTTTAATTATAAAAAAATGCTATTATATCTAGTTAAAGAGTTCTAATTTCTGAAATCAAGTTCTATATCCAGTTTATTATTTCTAATTTCCAAAATCTAGTATTAGATCCAGTTTATGAGCTCTAATTTCCAAACCTAGTACATATATCCAGTTTACGAGTTCTAATTTTCAAAACCTAATACTATATCCATGCAGTTAATAAGTTATAATTTCCAAAATCTAATACTATATCCAGTTTATGAGATCCAATTTTCTAAACTTTGAACTATATCCAGTTTACGAGTTCTAATTTTCAAAACCTAATACTATATCCATGCAGTTAATAAGTTATAATTTCCAAAATCTAATACTATATCCAGTTTATGAGATCCAATTTTCTAAACTTTGAACTATATCCAGTTTACGAGTTCTAATTTTCAAAACCTAATACTATATCCATACAGTTAATAAGTTATAATTTCCAAAATCTAGTACTAGTTCCAGTTTATGAGATCTAATTTTCCAAACTTTGTACTATATCCAGTTTACGAGTTCTAATTTTCAAAACCTAATACTATATCCAGTTTATGAGATCTATTTTTCTAAACTTTGTACTATATCCAGTATACGAGTTCTAATTCCAAAATCCAGTATTATATCAAGTTTATGAGTTCTAATTTTCAAAACATGGTACCATATCAAGTTTATAAGCTCTAAGCGAAACGTCTTAGGGGTCCTATCGAATAGATTTAAAAAGATTTTTCTTGCGTTAGTTCGCAACGTCAGTTCTACTTGGCCGATTAGCGTAAATATGTGCACACCGGTGAAATGGAATGTAATACCGATCGTAATGACGCATAATTTTCACGAATTAACCTCTGACCTGTTAAATTTAAAAACACGCGATCTTTTTAATAAAATAATTAAAATAATTTTATTTTCACATACTATTATTTTTACATATTTTATTAATATTATTTTTAGCTACCCGTTCCAACTAAATTTTTGTTTAAAAAATAGTGGAATCGAAGCCAATTCCGGCAGGGGCAAAAATGGCGCCATCTTTAGTTATATTTCTGAATTATTAATTGGAAAAGCTATCGGTATTCTAGAAACTGTCGTCTGCTACAAAGAGGAACCAGTCCGTGGTAGAAATGAATTAATTTATATTTTTACTATAAATCCAGAAAAGTAACAAAATGTTCCTAAAATATAACACCTCTAGTATTTCTATCGACCCCAAAAGGGCTTCAAAATTCAGCAATTTTCCAAAAATGCTGACAATTCTTCCAAAACGTTTCACCATTATGAAGCAATTGACTATCTTGTATTTCATTAAAACTCGTTTAAATTGTTATTAAATTTGAAATACTTCAAAAGTTGCTTTAATCAAAGATAATTTATTGTACTAATTGATAAAATAATTATTTTATTATCTAACTGGGTTTTGAATAAGGACTTGAAATGGGCGTGCCTTAAAAACAGCGAATGACACAATTAAAATAGTATTTTGAAATCTCTTTCTATTGACATATGGAATAACTCATTCCGACTAATAGAACAGGAGATATGGTACATTTAATGAATTGCATATTCGCCATCTTGAAAAGCTGCCATCTTGAATCCCCTCAAGCTCCTTCCCCCTAAAAAATCAATTGTTCCGTTTAATTACCCCCATAGAAATCTCATAGGTAACTAGAATGCTGCCGTGCAACTGGCAAATGGGCCAAACGCCGTGGCAGACGATAGCCAGATCTCAGCCAATCAGAGCTCAAAGAGTGGTTCTGCCAAGAATTTAATGTCACCAGAGAGAATGACGTCACCTATCTCCCGCTATAGTAGCGGATCCAAGGAGGATTATTATCCTCCTTGGCGGAACCACTCTACGGCCTCTCATTGGCTGAAGGTTCAAGGCGAACTGGCGTCAAGCTCGGCCGTAGGCGGCAGCATTCTAGTTACCTATGAGATTTCTATGATTACCCCCTTCTCGTAACAAGGAAAAATTCGACATAGTATCAACCCAGAGATTTTCATCTACAACATAAACGGTACAACACACACCTCTACTATTTCATAAAAAAAATCACATTAAAAGAATAAAAAATATTTGCAAAACATCTAATTATCTTTTTCGCATTGAATCTCCCAAAATAAGTAGCGTATAAAGCTTATGTTATGATTACCCAATTTAGAAATCACCATCAAAAGTGAGAAATCGCTCTGGCTCAAAGTATTCTATACCGCACGCGCAATTTACGTCGAGTTCCCTAAAACTTGGGCTAAGACCATTTGAAATTACACCCAATTAGGCTAAGTCATCAAGGGTAGAGCTGTGTACCCCAGTGTTATTATTATTATTATTATTATAGCCGCATGGACGAGAAGTTTGGCTTTGGGGTCCTCTAGACCCCTCCCACTAAAATGAACCAAGACCCCATTAAGTTCCCTCGATATAATTTAATAAACGAACGCGAAACGGCGAAGGTGGAACGGCCGCCATCTAGTGGAGAATTTGGCAAAATGAGGGTCGTTAAAATGAGAGCCGCGGAACACAGCGTAGAAATCATTTTCTAGCTAACTTAGCCGGATAGTAGCTCATCATTACGGGAAACTTCGCTAAGTACTCGCTTATCACGTGCTTCCGCTCGTGTCATCGAAATCATTTATTCGGATTAAGCTTAAAACGGGCCGCTGCTTCCCGCTTGAATTAAGCGGCCGCCAGCGATGCTACTCCGCCGCACGATGAGACGCAAAAAGCGATTAATTCGACGCGCAGATTTCCAGATTCTAAAGCGGAATAGCGCTTAAGCCCTTTAGCCTAGTTGTTTTTTAACGAATGGTTTAGCGCCACGCAATAAGTCAAGATATATCTTTTTTCTAAGCCGTTTTTCGCTTAAACCGCGAGAGACGTTCCCATCTAGGACGCAAAGATGAATCGCCGGCCTTTGCGGGCTAAGGGCTGTTATCAATGGACAAACCGGGTATGTGTAGACCGCTTTACGGCTCAAAATATACTATTTAACTATGTAAAATGTAAAACAATTACTTCCTATGGATATTTATAAATTTACAAACCATATTTTAGTCTGCACAGTTTTAGAAAGTTAATATATGATGCATTTCGCGAAGCACTATTTTTTCTTATTACACTGCATCGCGGCTCAAAATTTACCCCGTGTATTACTCCACTTAACTATGTAAAATGTAAAAAATTATACTTATTATGGATATTTATTAATTTACAAACTATATTTTAGTCTGTCACGGTTTTCGAAAGTTAATATATGATGCATTTCGCGAAGCACTATTTTTTCTTATTACACTGCATCGTGGCTCAAAATTTACCGCTTGTATTACTCCGCTTAACTATGTAAAATGTAAAACAATTACTTCCTATGGATATTTATTAGTTTATAAACCATATAAGCGTTTTACGAATTTAATAAATGATGTATGTAAGTGAATTGTGAAAAATCATCGGTAGCCTGAAGTTATATGACCAAGCGAATAAAATTAGCAGTATGTGAAAAGGAATACTTATACCTGACATCGTGCCTAGAATAAAAGCTTAGGGTGGATCTTTTTCAAACGCCTTTTCGCTATAACCTGATTACATTCGCCAGGAAAATATTATACTAATACATTAATGTGATTAAATTTCCTATCTTATATAATTATAATAGTTTACAACTGAACTCCGCTGAACTAACTAATATCGCGATTCAATTCGCAAATTACTTACAGGGAAACAAACATTTAGAGCGAAACCATCGGAGGTTTTACTTTTAATATTTATTTTTATACTAGATGGCGCTAATTGAAAACTTTTGTCGGGAAGGGAATAAATATTAATTTATTACCAAAACAACTTCTAAAAACAATTCGGTTTAAAAAGTAACCAAAATATTAATATGTTTCACGGTATTTGAAATAATTTAAACTTTTTGCGTTTAAGACTGTTGACGCCATCTGTAGTGGTTTTGTGTAATTAAAATGGGTACTCTAATGGCGTTACCCCCCTGAAAGGCTCTTCTCCCTTGACAAATGTGTATAAGTCTATTAATAATAATAACTTCGTGAACGCATTAAGAACTCTTACAAGAATGTAAATATGCAAGAAAAGCTATTGTCTAGATACGTAGAGAAGTCAATAATTAAAACTTGACCAATAACGTTTCAAATCTAATCCTAACCCATGACAGGGTTGCCACAAAATTTTCCAATTTAAATTCCCTGAATATTCCCCGTTTTCCCTGACCACTTTAAAACATTTTCCCTGACTTTATAAGCCCAAAATTTGTTAATTTTACTTTTATCAGGAGTTAATAAATTTAAATGTACTTATATTTCAGTAAAAAGGTTAAAGTATACCAATGTTGAAAATATAAGCCAAACTTTCAAGGGAATAATTGATAATCATAGAATTTGTCATAGATCTAGAGTAAAATTACCTTCAAAAAGTGTCAAGATTAAATTGAATTCCCCGAAATTTTACAAATTTCTTAAAATTCCCTGATCTCTCCCTGACTTTTTAAATTCCTAGATTTCCCTGACGTGTGGCAACCCTGCCTGAAATAAAGAAATTTGATTATTTCCTCGTGTGTACGCGTTTCTCATACTTCAATTCTACTTTCCAGTTTCTTTTTCATTTGTAAAAATGCCATAAATAGAAAAACTAAGACCACACAAAGAATATGGATCATAAACCCATTTTATCAACGTCTGAGAACAGTTATAAATTTTGTCATGGCTACGGGTTCCTGACCATTAGACCAATAATTACAGAAAATAGCGTCTTAAACTGAAGGTTCTTCCCCTCAAATAAATAGACTTAAGGGTTATACCTTCAATATAATTTCCTTTTTACGACTAACAAAGTAAGTAAAAACTCCGCGACGAATCAACAATGTCCAATAAAATTATTTGTCAACCCCTTTTCCGATATTGGAGCAAAACTATTAACAAAATAAGAAAACCATTGTTATTTATCCTCTCCTATCGTAGCCGAGGCTTAGCGGCGGAAAAAAGCGCGGCAAACAGCGAAACAGCGCGCGTTCTAAGCGGAGGTTTTTTTCCGGTTGATCGCTTGACCATGTCGCCATCTACAATAGAAGGGTCCAACTAAATTAATAGCTAGCAATTTTTTTACGATTGCACCTTTTTTATGGTCCGCGAAGCTTTGTCTTATCCTCCTTTTTTTCCCCGTTGCGGTCTTCTCACGCGATTAATATAGAAACGAATCATGTCTCTCAAAAAGAAACATCTGATTTATTTCACGGCACTTCCATAATCTGGATTGAATGAACAGAGTGGCGCGGGAGATGGAGAAAATGTTTATTTACGAGCGCGAACAACGCTAGGGGGAAATTAACAGATAATTCAAAGGCATTCTCCGGAATACTTAATGAAGTTATCAAACGTTGGAGGCTAGTTGCGCGTGCACGCCGCGAAGTTAGAAATAACCTCTGATTTATAGCTTCCGACTATAAAAAAATGTATAAATTCCATTTGGTTGGAATCGGGCGTAGAACAATAGGAAGACAAATGTGAGGAAAAACAGTCGAAATATTTCGTGCGTGGTCGCGTGATGGCCAATTTTAAATTGATATCGTTATTAAGTCATTTTAATAATTAATAATATAAGGTTTTCCAATTTCCTACGTATTTGATAAAATTTTACTACAATGTAAGAAGTTGAAAATGTTTTAAGTTTTTTTTTTAAATTTGTCATGCTGTTTTTGAAGTGGTCGGAACATAATAATAATCATAATAATAATCAGCTTGGCTAATACCCTAGGCCAGGGCCGTCTTAAGGTATGGGCTAAATGGGCTACAGCCCAGGGCCCCCGGCCAGTTTTGGGGCCCAGGAAAGGCCTCTACTCTAGGGATAAGGGTTTAGTTGGTTAGATATTATTTATGTAATTTGACTCATCGTCACATCGCGTATCATACGGTACCAACAATTTCTAAAACCAGTAAAAATCTTATTTTCCGTAGGCCTATGTTATACTTTTGAAATTAAAAGTTTTGGTTTGATTATTGTGTAGTTGAATTTAGACAACGGACATAGAAAGGTTGACCGTTGGGGATCGCAAAGTTCTTAAAATATAATTTAGCCCAGGGCCCCAAAAGGTCTTAAGACGGGCCTGCCCTAGGCACCATCTTATAGGCCTAAGTCATCAAGCGACTTTTAAAGCCATTAATTCAGGTGGCCGGGTTACAATGCGTAGGGTGGTGGTGGCAAGCCCTTCATGCCACGCTAGCCTACAGCTCCCTACACTTACTATTACCGTTAACCTCAACAAGTTTTTAAGGAAGGGGAAACCGAAGAGCTCGGGGAAAACCCCATAAACCAGTGGGGAGATAACTTGCAAACTCAACGCGGAAGGAGTTGTTCCAAGTTTTCACCCAGTGCCACAAGCTGGGATCGAACCCGGCTCCTCTTGCTGCGAGGCGAAAGTGCTTAATTTTTACCACAATTCTTAGTCTGTGTGTTTCTAACCGATTCTTAGCTAACAGTTATATGAACCGAAAAAATAATTGTGATAAATCATATAATCAGCATTTACGCTTCAATATTTACAAATCAGTTGACTAAACTGACAAACAGATTGTGAGCAGATTTCAAATTCTTCACAAATATCGATTTTACACATTTCACAATTAAATTATTTTAAATATTTTTATTTGCTTCCTCAAATCATATATCTGTTCAGCTAAGGTTACTCGGGATAATGTAGAGGTCGGCAGTCGATTAATTTTTACCCATGAATAAAATAAACTCGGCTATATTTAAATAATATTTATTTAAATAACCAATAGTTGAATAAAAATTGTAAAATGTTTAAATAATCGAAAGTGAATAAGCCTATTATTTAAATTAAACAAACAATTATTTAAATAATACCACTTTTATTCAAATAAATGCTTGGTTGCGTAAAAAACATAATTAAGTTAAAATGATATTCTTTTTACCAACGTTTTTTTAAATAAATCGGAAAATTTGTGGATAATGAATCGAGGGGCTAACCACTCTTAGAAAGTCTGTACACCAGATTACGCTTAGACTACCACTGCCAAAGGCAGGGACTTCAAAGATTACGCGTAGTCCCATTAGTACAGTCAAAGGTACGGCTCTGTACACCGATTACGCGGAGTGATCAGCCCCTCGTAATGAATAAACAATTCCGAACACTAGAATAATGAATTAGATTACTGGTTGCGGGGAATAAGAAAGATAAATCAGATTTGACTATCTGAAAATGCGAAACTTTGTTTTCACTATGCCTACGACCATGACAAACAATTTGCCATTTGAATCGGTGATAAGGAAATTTGGCTCGCTTCGCTTCATTAAAATTATAAAAAAAACACGTAGTAACTTGATGCTGAGGTTTTTAGACGTAGCAAAAATCCAAATTCAAACCTGCTTCAGAGCTTTAAAAAATGCAAGCTCTTAAAAAATTAGCTTCTTAAATTAAGAATTTGAAGTGTCTCCAAAAGCTTTATTTTTCCTCTATGAAATAGTTTTAACTATAAATTTTTTTCTCACGATCATAACTTTAAGAAAACAACCGTAGATACGTTCTGTATTTAAAACCCCCGGTGGTAATCGAGTTAAGACTCTTGACTCGGGAACAATTCTAATCTTGGGGGGGTCTAACGCGACCGGCCATACCGGTAGGCGCATTCAACGAAAACGGCTACCTTTCCACGTGAAAATAGAACACTGAGGGGAGGGTCCCACGATTGAAGTCGCCGCCACTTAAGCGGCCACCTTTGACCTCTCTGGCACTACATCACTCCCGGATTGGCACCAAGCGCCGCGGGGGCAGGGGGGGCATGATGGTGGCCCTCTGCGTGCTCTAATGACGTGACGATGCCATAGAAGGGATATTACGAAACGGGGGGATGAATCGGCCTCCGGCGGTAAGAGGGGTTTTCGGCCAGATGCGGGGAAGAATGGAAGAGTGGAGCCACACCGGCGGTCATCCCTTTTAAGGGCTGTATTCTTTTAACTTAAGAAGTCCCACGTAATGACCTCCAGCCACCTTCGGAGACGTTCGAAGAAGAAAGAACACCAGCGATGGGTTTTAATTGCGAACTTCCTTCGATTTCAACCGCCGTTGCACTTCTAACGAAAGCTTCCGCCATCTTCTTAATTTATTAGGATGTGGTTAGAGCAATTATTGATAGTTTCGATACCCGCGGTAAGATAATTAAAAATAATTTCGTTGTTCAATATTTCTTATTTAAAAAACCAGTTTGATTAAAGAGCCTGCTGACTTGTTCAATCGATTTTTCAATCTTTTTCTCGTAAGCTTTGTGGGGAGATAATGAATATTCACGACGCAATAATTTAAAAAATTTAAATTTTAACGTCAACATTCGCAAACTTTGCTGTACGGTATTTACCAGGAATCCATACCTGTACTTGGAATGCTTATCGCGACAGATTTTCGTCTCAATGTGGTTGACGGTTTCTTTGACGTCACTATGTTAACTGAACAAACAACAACGTGAGAGAGGAGCGCGCGCAGAGTGGATTTTTTTTATCTCGTAGGCGGGGCCAAAGCCGTCAGAGTGATCTTACCATACGCGATACGCCAGGATAAGCATTCCAAGTACGGATTCCTGATTTACCCAATGTGCTAAAATAGTGGTTGAAATAAAATGGTTTCCGAACTATGCATTTTTATACGAAGCTATTTATAACATAAGAACGATAAGTATGACAAGTATGAGAGGTGAAATTTTTTTAAATGCAACTTTTCAGACCGAATATTTTTTTGACACTGACTCTATCGCCCAGTTCCGTCTAGTAATTGCAACCAAACTGAGTAGTATATTTGCCTAGGGCAAATTTAGATCATTTTAGCTCTTTATCGTACTTATTAGTCTTATGTTACTTATGATAAGAGTAAGCGGGGTTGGCTGGTTAAACCAATTGGTTTTTTCCTTTAGTTTTAAAAACTTTACTACCATTCACTCTAAATTATTCCCAATTACTTTAACATTTTCTTACTAAAGCACTACGAAACTAAAACAAGAACGTCTTCTTGGCCAAAATATTTGCGCATAATCGAAACTAAAACTAAAACGTCGTTTTCTGGCGAGACTTTGGTATTAGGTTGTTTCTTTTCGATTGTTCCGGTATTTCGGAGAAGGGTAAGAAGTTTAAGACTATGACGTCATTTTACTCCGATTCTGTGCTGGCGAATAGTTTGAGTCGGAGTAAAAACGTTTTTCTGGCTAGAAGACGACAAAATTCGATTTACTCCTTTACACCTCCTTTTCAGAAGGAGTAAAAAGAGTAGCCCTAATACTCCGGAACAAGCGAATAGTTTATGGGGTGGGGTAATTCTCATCCTCGGAATAGGCGAATAAAACGTTTAAGGGTTAAAAGAGTACACTTTTTAGTCCGAGAACAGGCGAAAAGAAACCACCTATTATTGAAAATCTACAACTACACATTTTAAAGCGATTCTACTGTTCTATAATTGATTATTGGCTAATAATAATCGACTAGACAGTAGATAAAGTATATAAACTTGTTTGTTTAAAGTCTTTAAAGAAGATGTTAAAGAGAGTCAAAAAAATGTAATCCCTTTAAAGGCCTAGGTTTTCTTCTGCCTGTCCCCCTTTAAATTAACTTAGTGGAGCACAAATACCCTGGTGGTAGGCTAACCGCTGAACATGTTGGCCTAATTTAAAGGGGGACAGGCAGAAGAAAGCCTAGGCCTTTAAGTATAGTCCGAGAATATATAAAAATAAAATTTTTAATCTGTACATATAATTTTGGTACTTTAATTTTTTTAACTCAAATAAAATTTTAGTTAATTACGAACAGTATGTACCGTTAAAAAGAATTAACACAAGTGAAAGAAATAGTTTAATAGTAATATAAACCAGTGTTTTGAAAAAAAACTTGATTTAAACAAAAAAAACGTCATTTTGGTTTTTTCCAACTCAGATAGTCAGGGCAGGGTTATTTTACCTTTAGGAGGTTAAATTACGGCGTTATACCAGTAATAGAAAAGCGTGTCCGACAATAAGTCAACAGTGCCCTCTATAGACTTCGTGCGTAGTTTAAATTTTGGTCACAAGTATCGCCGCCTACCGACAGAGTTTTAAATTGAGTATATGAAAGCTGTCTGATCGTTCAAAATTATCACCCGAAAAACATTCAAAAGTCGTCTGCTATTTCTTAAGATCGAAGCATATTGCAGATACAAAGAAGTTCGTGGAATAATAAGAACGTAATTTTGGAGTCGATTAATTATGAAAATAATTGAATAAATAAAACAGTATAGAACCCAACTTGTACACTGCAAATCAGGATAAGTTAAAATGTTATACTAGATAGCTATAAGTGATCTGACGTAGAGAAATTCTAAAACCACCAACAGATTCCTGACATCACGAGCTTTTAACATTTCTAGTTATTTCCGGTTAATTTTAATTACTAAATTGTTATCTTATTAAATATCATTTAATTTTTACATCTGCCGGTAAAACTCTCAAAACAGCAGAACTTCAGTAAGGGTCAGACAATGAGAGTTCAGCAGTGCCAGCTAGGAGCAACAAACTCAAGGAGAACGCAGCTAGCCCTTAAACACGCTAACGCCGTATTGTGTACAAATTTCATTGGACGACCCTTTTCGCTGAACGTTTTACGGGCGGGGGGGGGGGGGAGAAAATTTCCGAATTTTCCACTTCCGGCGGCAGCAGGCGCTAAAGCGTCTAACCAATGAAAAATGTACACATGAAAATGCACGACTTTAGACGGAGGCGGGTTGCGTTCTCCTTGTGTGGGGTGCTTCAATTTTATTATAGGAAAAATAGGATTATATTTAAAAAATTATAGGATTTTATAAGACTATTTATTTCGAAATTATAGGATCTTATAGGACTATATATGCTATTTCATTAACTAACTTTATGCATTTAAAAACAAAATCAATATTTAGTGAAATAAATCTTTGATTTTCATTTACAAAATAGAAACTATTTATCCATTTTGCACACAAATATACTAGTAGCTAACCATGTTAACAATTACAAAAGTACAGACTAGAATGACTTTGTATAGGAATTGATCCTATATCTAAATCTAGCAATTTAACTTAGTGGCGAGATTTGAAATGGGTAAAATAACAAAATTATAGGATTTTATAGGACTTTTTGGGGATTTTGCTAAAACTATAGGATGTTAGAGGACATTTTGGAAATATAGGATTTTATAGGACCTCTGGGGGCCCTGGGGTAGGCTTAGCAACCACTGAGGAAGTTGCGCTAATACAACGAGAGGGTAGCCAGGATTCGAAAACCAAAAACCCAGTGGTTTTTTTTGGACCCACCCACCTGAAAAAACCCACCTCATATTTTAAATGAAAAACCAACTTGTTCAATGTGCAATGACCACTTTAATATATATCTTAGACTGAATTGTAATATGATACAAACTTTACAAAGTTAACTGGCTTGTTAACTTGAAACTTATAACTTGGTACTTCTACCAGTCCTTTGGTTCAGCTTTGCAGTAACTGCGTACTTTTACAAATATGGAAATTGTATACTAAAATAAAAAACCCACCCAAATGAAAAAAAAAACATTAAAAACCCAATGGGTTGGGCTTTTTGGGAAAACCGTTTTTTTTCCGAACCCTGGCTTACGACAGCCTGTAAAACATTCGGTATAGCCGGAACCACAATCCAATTTCGTTCTTATTTATGGTTATGACGGGTATGGAGGAAATACACAAAAATACAAATGACATTTAATTTAATTTCGATTAAATTCTTATTGCTAATATAGTTTGCTAGGCTGCAAGCTAAGGATTGATAAGAAACCGATTTGATTCTTTGGTAGGCGGATGTTTCCAACATTGAGGATCTCATTTTCGGGAGCAGATTTGGGCAGCCGCTACTCCGTCCTCCTGGACATCGTCCCGGTGGACAACAAGCGCTACCGTTACGCCTACCACCGGTCATCGTGGCTAGTCGCGGGCAAGGCTGACCCTCCTTCGCCGGGCCGACTGTACATGCACCCGGACTCTCCTTTCACCGGGGAACAGCTCCGCAAGCAAGTCGTCTCCTTCGAAAAGGTCAAGCTGACCAACAACGAGATGGACAAGCAAGGCCACGTACGTAATGTAAATAGAAACTGATAACCTCACGATGTTGTCCAACCCAATGACAAAAACCAATATATTATTCAATTCTTATATTGAGGCATTCGCGTTTTACGTTTTGGGCTGGGGTTACTCACTTTTCAAATCATTTTCGTGCTAAATCACGGAGAAAAGGTAAGGATTCGTATTGTAAGACAATTTTCAAGAGCCACCGTGATTCCAACAGGAGAATAGGGGATGCAAAAAGGGGGGTAAACGCTGGGTCATTTTCGCGCGTGATGACGTCAAAGAGAGCGCACCAGCAAGATAATCTGTGGCTGCTTCAAGCGCTAAAAAATACTTAGTGTTTCTACTTTTTACTGTCATCCCCCATTCCTTCTGCGTTGACTTTGCAAGTTATCTCCCCACTGGTTAAAGGGGCTTTCCCTTCCTTAAAAACTTGTTGAGGTTAAAGGTAATAGTTAGTGTAGGGAGCTGTTGGCTTGCCACCACCCTCCTACGCATTGTAACCCGGCCACCTGAATTAATGGATTTAAAAGTGGCTTGAGGACTTAGGCCTATGGTGGTGCCTTGGGTATTAGCCAAGCTGATTAGTAATATTATTATTATTCTCCCACTGAGGCTCATGTATTATACGTCATCACGTTGCTTAACTGGAGAAAGACCCCGTGTTTACCCCCGTTCCTCATAGCCCCCATCCCCCCCTGATATAACAGTGATAGGTAAACATTGTCTTACAACACGACTCCTGACGTTTCCTCCATGGCAAAATGTACACTTTTGGAAATTAATTTCGTATCTCGTACCAACAGATCGTCTTAAATTCGATGCACAAGTACCAGCCTCGGATCCACATCGTCAGGTTGAGGCCGGACGCGTCTCCGACTGCGCCAATTCACGACTTGGAGCAGGAACATTTTCGAACGTATATTTTCCCCGAAACTGTCTTCACAGCCGTCACGGCGTATCAAAATCAACTGGTAAATATCGGCTTCATTGGCTCTGTTCGTATTGAGAATGGCGCCCCGATTAACGAGCAAATATTTCGCGTCGCAGATAACGAAGTTGAAGATCGACAGCAACCCTTTCGCGAAGGGATTCCGCGACTCCTCCAGGTTAACAGACCTTGAGAGGTAAAGCTAGACTTCCGAAGAGGGGAATCACTCGAAGCTCACGGATTTAAGCGCTCAAAGCAGTGTTGCCAATGTTTCAAAGTTGAAATTCCCATTGCTGGGTAGTAAATTTCCCACAAATTCCCACACCCCCATTTAGCCCCGTCCCCAACGAAAACTCAACGGAAAACATGCCATAATTTTCAAAAAATTTTAAAAATTATCTTTAGAAAATTAATTTTATTGAAATGAAAATGTTTAAACATTTTGGTTGTTAGGCCTATGCATTGATTGATTGTAGTATTAGGTGGCACGGCACCTCCTTTATTTTATTTATAAAAACCAAGATTCACGGAAATACACTGATCTAGATAATTTCGGGCTTTCTATTCATAGCCAAATTAAAAAAACCAAGGATAAATACCGCAGACATGAAAATTCCCAAAAATCTACCAAAATGGACCCCAAAAATTCCCACAATATGGGAAATTTCCCACGATATGGCAACACTGGCTCAAAGCATCATATTATACAAACATTCATCTCAATTCTACTATAGTCATCAAGTAATCGGTTTACAGAGCTCCCGACGAAGTCCTTAAAATACTTAGGGAACCAGGGATTTTTCACGGTTAAAATGGGGTAAAATAAACACCACATTTAAAATTGAGATATTGTAAATTATTACAAAAGTTACTAAGTTTCTACTTATAAAATTCCAAAAACAGACATAGTTTTTAATTACCCAAGTTACTGACTTAGTTCTTAATTGTCCCAAAGCTGTCCTTGGGTTGTAGGTTGTGTACGCCTCAGATTTTACCATTTTTTAAGCTGGCGTTGCTTAGAAATTATAAAATAAGGAACTTGAAGAAATAATGCGACCATTTTGGTATTTTAAGGACATGGTAGGAGCTCTTTAACCTAGAGCAAATCTAACACCATATTTGAATGAACAATACAAGTTTATAGCAAAGGCACCGTACGGTTTTCGTGACGTGGTAATGAACCCTATGCGCTTGTCAGTGATTCCACCATTCGAAAATCTATCCAACCACTTTCAAAGAGCCATTGTAAGTTAAGTCCTTCCCTGATCCACTTTGAATTGCAGCATATACGACCCTTGTCGAGACTCTGTGGAATCCCTGCTCAGGGAACACGCCTTTAGGCATTCACCTTTCAGGGCGTTCGGAGACATCCCGTCAGCCGCCGAACACCACGCTTTGGCTGCAGCAGCGGGTATGTATATAAACCATACACACTAAGTTATGATTGTCACACAGCGGCTAAGTCGGTTGATACTGAGATTTAACGCGAGTGGTGGCTTTAGTGTAGTACTTCGATGGCTCAATAGATAACGTTGTTGGCAGGTTAATCTAACCTTGTATAGCGTTTTGGAGAATTTCAACACGGGGTTCGGGTAAACTTTCCATAGTTTAGCCCAGCGGTTCCCAATTTGTTTTTGCTAAGGAACCCTAAATTATCCACCTAATTCTGGCGGAACTCCGACTCATTTTTTTTACATATCTTAAAAGACTCTTGACACAAACAAAGATGGCCGCGCTGCGAATTATCGAAAGGTAACCGCTGGTGTAGCCTACCTCGAAACCTAGGAGCAACAAACACAAGGTGAACGCAGCTAGCCTTTAATCACGCTAAGGCCGTGTTGTGTACAAATTTCATTGGACGAGCCTTTACGCTGAACGTTTTACGGGCGGGAGGGAAGACAATTCCAGAATTTTCCCCCTCCGACGGCAGCCGGCGCTAAAGCTTCTAACCAATGAAAACTGTGCGCAAGAAAATCCACGACCTTTGACGGGTTGCGTTCTCCTTGTGTGGGGTGCTGTGTTTGTTGCTCCTAGCTCGAAACAATCCTGGATCCGCCACTGCCTCGCGTATTATGTCCGATTGGTTGAGAATTTCAAAGACTGCGTAAGGGTACATAATAACTGCTGCATATTTGCAACGAAGCAATTCAATTCTACTTACTTGTTAGTGTTGCTCCGCGAACCAGCTTTGGACAGAAATCGGTTAAAGACTACCAATCTCGCGGGGCCTGGAGTTATTGTTATCTCATGGCCCGGGCCCGCTATCAATAGCTCGTTATCTCGAGCAATAATGTATTTAGCGGGGCCCGAAGTTATTATCTCAGTTCCCGGGCTCACCAGCAAAGGCTCAGAAAACCTATCGTTATCTCGAGCAATAATGGATAGAGTGGGGCCCGAAGTTATTATCTTAGAGCCCGGGCCCACTAGCAAAGGCTCAGAAAACCGATCGTTATCTCGATCAATAATGGTTGTAGTGGGGCCCGAAGTTAGTATCTCAGTTCCCGGGCCCACTAGCAAAGGCTCAGTAAACCTATCGTTATCTCGAACAATGTTGTATATCGCGGGGCCCGTAGTTATTGTTATGTCTGGACCCGGGCTCACCAGCAAAGGCTCAGAAAACCTATCGTTATCTCGAACAACAATGTATATCGCGGGGCCCGTAGTTATTGTTATCTCAGAGCCCGGGTCCGCCATCGAATGCCCCGAAGACTAGTTATTGGATTTCATAGCTGCCGTGTGACCATAGCAACTGTTACAAAGAGAACAATGGCTAATTTCTTGCACGTGTCATGTTTGAAGCAGCACTGGGTCGAATGCCCACCAGCAGCGAGCTCTTGATGATGGCCAGCGGAAGCCCCATGGGCTCGCCCTGGAAGATGCCCTCGATGCCCTTCAGCATGGCCGAGCTGTCCTCGCTGGTGGCGGCGGGAAACCCGCAGACGGCGGCCACCTTCGCGAGTCTCTATTTCGGCTTTCCCCGGGCCTTCATGCCACCCGTGACCGGGTTCGTCAACTCGGGGATGCACCTCCCGACCCAGCACCTCACCCCGACCAGCACGACTCTGACCAACATGAGCGCCGGTCCGGCGCCGTCCCACTCGCCAGCGGGCAGCTCGGCGAGCCCCAACGGTCCACCTCTCGGTAAGTCGCCCAAGTCACGTCGCGATGTACCGAGCGGATAGCCACTTCAAAAACGATACAGAAATACAATCTGTACATGTATATTATTGGATTTCCAGATATTTCCGTATTTATCCAAATTTCCCGTATTTATAAAAATTTCCCGTATTTATAAAAATTTCCCATATTTATCAAATATTCCCTATATTTATCTAATATTCCCCATATTTATCAAATATTCCCCATATTTATCAAATATTCCCCATATTTATCAAATATTCCCTATATTTATCAAATATTTCCCATTTTTGTCAAATATTCCCTATATTTATCAATTATTCCCTATATTTATCAAATATTTCCCATATTTATCAAATATTTCCAATATTTATCAAATATTTCCCATATTTTTCTAATATTTCCCATATTTTTCAAATATTTCCCATATTTTTCAAATATTTCCCATATTAATCAAATATTTCCCATATTAATCAAATATTTCCCATATTTATCAAATATTTATGACATTTAAAAAATATTTTCGGCATTTTAAAATATTTCGTTTTTTTAAATTTCCGACATTTCTCGAATATTACCGAAATTTCACAACCAGTCAGACCCTCCCAAGAAGAATTATTTAGTCCAAATAATACTTTCCACGTTTTTTTGAATGTTCAATATTTCTTGTGGATTTCTATATTTCCATAAACAATTATTTCGATTTGTGGCGAACTGTACAGTAGATTTTTGAAGTGGCTACCCTTTCGCAATGTACGAGAGCTAATTTTGACGTGTCCTTAATTAGGTATGGGACCTTCTTCGAGCCCTAGCGGGACCATGAGCAACAGCCCCAGCCCGGCGGGTTCGATGAGCTCCAACAGCGGAACTCCGGGATTGCCTCCGAGACCAGTAGCCCCGATGCCTTTCACGCCCATGTCCGCGACTTCCGCCGGGCAAATGTCCGGTCCGGGCAACTTGTACAACTCCCGTTTCCAACTCTCCCCTTCCGGTATGTACCCCGGGGTCAAATTTCACCCGTATTTGCACCCCCGACTCTTGCAACAAGCGTCGACATCCAAAGACTCCACGGACAGTTGTGACGGTAACTTAAATCCACACGGTTAATTTGAAATGATTGTACTTAATAATTATTTACTTAAGAATGGTGCTCTACAAACTTCAACGCGAATGTATCCGCACCAGAAATTCAATATCAACAAACTTTAGGATAAATTACGCGTCACGAGTTATTTGTCCCACAGTGCACGGAACAAACCTCCCCCCTAATTTAATTTAATTTTAAAAAAATTGAAAATTGACGCTTTGAATTGTGAAATTAGAAGTACTCGTTATTTTCCCACCCCTAAAACCTGATGGAGCTAAAATTAGTTTTATCGCGTAGTAAAAAATGGTTTTTAATCTACCGACAGAGATGAAACCATCTGTAGCAATTACGATTAACTTTTTAAGTATTTATTATCTCGTTTTTAAAAAAAAGTTACCACTAAGTTTCTGTTACTGGTAGAATGTCTTGTAAACTAATGTTATAGGTTTGTATTTAAAAGAATATCTAACGCGAGTTTTAAAAAAAAGAAATGGTTTTTAACTAAAATTTCACTTCGTTTTTTAGAAATATCAAATTTCGCTCTGAACGAAACACGAAAGAAAAAGGTAAATCGTATGCTAATTTATAAATAAATAATATTAAATACAGATTATTTAAGAAACCAAATGAATGAATGATAATACTGTAAATATTGTATTTGCTTCGAGGAAAAAAAACGGCGCAAAAATATTTTATTTCCTTTTTAGGTTTTTAAGACTGCTAGACCTAAAATTTATTTCGTTTAACGGGAATACACCCTCTCGTAATTTCTATCAACCTTGATAAGGGTTCCAATATTGACCACTACCTCCTATGGCTATAGACGTTTTCGGCGCTGCTTAGTGGTTTTGTTGGAACGTGTTGGAGGTTATATTCCCTTTAAGAAAATCGTTGTAGATAATGAATTGCTAACCCAACTGTATGAAAGTAACAGATTTTGTAAAGGTCCCTTGAAATAATGTTCCCGAAATTTGAAAAAAGAACGATCCTCGTTTCAATGTTTACAAAACCTACAATTTTAAAAGTTCCAGAAAGCGGGCGCTACTATATTCTCAATTCATTTGTACATTTCAAGTTTCTTCGGAGTTTCATAATGTTACAACGGTTCTGTTAATTAAAAATGTCGACAGATTATTTGTCTCGTTCATTTTAATTATTTTTCTAGGTTTATTTTTAATTTAAAAATATCGCAAATATTTAGTTAAAAATATAGATAATTTTATCCCAAAATATAGCAATTTTTTAGTTAAAAATATAGATAATTTTATCCCAAAATATAGCAATTTTTTAGTTAAAAATATAGATAATTTTATCCCAAAATATAGCAATTTTTTAGTTAAAAATATAGATAATTTTATCCCAAAATATAGCAATTTTTTAGTTAAAAATATAGATAATTTTATCCCAAAATATAGCAATTTTTTAGTTAAAAATATAGATAATTTTATCCCAAAATATAGCAATTTTTTAGTTAAAAATATAGATAATTTTATCCCAAAATATAGCAATTTTTTAGTTAAAAATATAGATAATTTTATCCCAAAATATAGCAATTTTTTAGTTAAAAATATAGATAATTTTATCCCAAAATATAGCAATTTTTTAGTTAAAAATATAGATAATTTTATCCCAAAATATCGCAATTTTTTAGTTAAAAATATAGATAATTTTATCCCAAAATATCGCAATTTTTTAGTTAAAAATATAGATAATTTTATCCCAAAATATAGCAATTTTTTAGTTAAAAATATAGATAATTTTATCCCAAAATATAGCAATTTTTAGTTAAAAATATAGATAATTTTATCCCAAAATATAGCAATTTTTTAGTTAAAAATATAGATAATTTTATCCCAAAATATAGCAATTTTTTAGTTAAAAATATAGATAATTTTATCCCAAAATATCGCAATTTTTTAGTTAAAAATATAGATAATTTTATCCCAAAATATCGCAATTTTTTAGTTAAAAATATAGATAATTTTATCCCAAAATATCGCAATTTTTTAGTTAAAAATATAGATAATTTTATCCCAAAATATCGCAATTTTTTAGTTAAAAATATAGATAATTTTATCCCAAAATATCGCAATTGTTTAGTAAGTAATTTAAAAACCAACCATTAGTTTTAATTTACACTAATTTAAGTATAATAATATCAAAAGTATATAGAATATTTTTAAAAAGAATAATCAATCTCCTTATAGTGCTAAGGAAATTCGATTGAATCAAAATTATTTTATGGTAGGAAAAATAGTGCATCGAATATTGATTTTTTTAAACTATCAACATCAGAGAAAGCATGGTTTATAAATTAGTAAATATCCCTATTGAGTGTAATTTGTACATTTTACATCTTCCGCTGGATTACTTTTCTCGCTGGATATATATTATACAGGGTTGCCACAATATTTTCAAATTCCCTAACTATTCCCTGACCATTTTAAGAGATTGCTCTGACTTTTTAAGGTCAAAATTAGACAACTTTTTACTTAAAATTTACTTTAATTTCACAGAATTTGTCAGAGAACTAGAGTAAAATTACCTTCATAAAGTCTTAAGAAAAAATTGAATTCCCAGACTTTTCCCCGACGTTTTAGGCCCATTTTTAAATTGCCCGACTTTTTATGCCTATTGTAAAATTCCCTGACTCTTCCAAAATTCTTAAAATTCCCTTACTTTTCCCCGATGTTTCAGGCCCATTTTTAAATTGTCTGACTTTTTATGCCTATTGTAAAATTCCCTGACTCTTCCAAAATTCTTAAAATTCCCTTACTTTTCCCCGATGTTTCAGGCCCATTTTTAAATTGCCTGACTTTTTATGCCTATTGTAAAATTCCCTGACTCTTCCAAAATTCTTAAAATTCCCTTACTTTTCCCCGATGTTTCAGGCCCATTTTTAAATTGCCTGACTTTTTATGCCTATTGTAAAATTCCCTGACTCTTCCAAAATTCTTAAAATTCCCTTACTTTTCCCCGATGTTCAGGCCCATTTTTAAATTGCCTGACTTTTTATGCCTATTGTAAAATTCCCTGACTCTTCCAAAATTCTTAAAATTCCCTTACTTTTCCCCGATGTTTCAGGCCCATTTTTAAATTGCCTGACTTTTTATGCCTATTGTAAAATTCCCTGACTCTTCCAAAATTCTTAAAATTCCCTTACTTTTCCCCGATGTTTCAGGCCCATTTTTAAATTGCCTGACTTTTTATGCCTATTGTAAAATTCCCTGACTCTTCCAAAATTCTTAAAATTCCCTTACTTTTCCCCGATTTTTCAGGCCCATTTTTAAATTGCCCGACTTTTTATGCCTATTGTAAAATTCCCTGACTCTTCCAAAATTCTTAAAATTCCCTTACTTTTCCCCGATGTTTCAGGCCCATTTTTAAATTGCCTGACTTTTTATGCCTATTGTAAAATTCCCTGACTCTTCCAAAATTCTTAAAATTCCCTTACTTTTCCCCGATGTTTCAGGCCCATTTTTAAATTGCCTGACTTTTTATGCCTATTGTAAAATTCCCTGACTCTTCCAAAATTCTTAAAATTCCCTTACTTTTCCCCGATGTTTCAGGCCCATTTTTAAAATCCTTGAATTTTTATGAAATTGTTAAAATTCCTTGACCTTTTTCCCGACTTGTTAGGCCTATTTTTTAAATTCCTTTTCCCTGACGTGTGGCAACCATGCTATATACTTCTGACGTCAATTTCAGAAGCCTGCAAAGGCACATATTCCATTTTCACATCCTATAGACGAGATACGCTATACTTTCGCTAATAAATAAAATGTTACGAGACTAATATAAAATTAAATCAGCTACAATTATAAAGGGCAAATAAATAATAACAAAATGATCGAAAATGTAATAATAACCCAGTTAGAAAGTGGGAAACATTTTGTATCTGAAACAGCGGGTGTAACCCTGAAAGATAGGCTTTCAAATCAGAGTCCCCGTATCGCATTAATTGCCATGCCAGATTACACCCGGGCGAGGTATTCGATAAAGCCCCGCTTACAAAATAGCGTCTCCACCCTATTTTTTGTGGAGCGACAAATGCTATCGAGCAATTAAAAGCGTACACCAGTCGCAACTCCGTCCGCGGAGACAACAGCTTATCCCGCCTTGTTACGGCGAAACGTTCCTCAGTAGCAACGGTCGCTTGGCTTGGGATATTTCGTATAAATTATAAACGTTTTTACCTGTCAGACGAGAAACATTAAGCTAACTATAGTTATCCCAGTTAGCTTTTATAATTTTAAATCTGTCCCGTTTTTTGGCGGGTCAAATGGAAGGGGCGGGGCCTGCTCTAGAACGTGACATCAGAGGGGGGGGGGTACTGGAACGAAATTGGGGAAGGGGGGGGGGAGGATCGGCGTATCGTGATTTCTCTTTAATCGCCTTTGTCGGTTGTAAGGTGACGAGCCAAGGCCCGAAAGCAGACGACACATCTCAACTGGCCGACCGACAGCTAATACGTCAGCGAACTAGCCGCCCGAAGAGCGCGAACTTCATCGCTAGACGACGCCTCGATCGCGCGACGCCCGGCTACTTTTTTTTACAGATTCTTCCGTTTTTAACATTTTGGTGAAGCTTCTACAATTGCCTCAGTCGACGCCGTCCCCTTGCGATATACTTTTACGTTTGATTCCTCGAAATTTTTTATTATTAGACTAGATTTTTAAATTATTAGACTAGATTTTTAAATTATTAGACTAAATTTTTCAATTATTAGACCAAATTTATTAATTATTAGACAAGATTTTTAAATTATTAGACTATATTTTTAAACTAGACTATATTTTTAAACTAGACTAGATTTTTAAATTATTTGACTAGATTTTTAAATTAGACTAGATTTTTAAATTAGACTTAGATTTTTAAATTATTAGACTAGATTTTTAAATTATTAGACTAGATTTTTAAATTATTAGACTATATTTATTAATAATTAGACTAGATTTTTAAATTATTAGACTAGATTTATTAATAATTAGACTAGATTTATTAATTATTAGACTAGATTTTTTAATTATTAGACTAGATTTTTTTAATATTAGACTAGATTTTCTAAAAATTGTTAGACTTTTTATTCAAATTATCAGACAATTTTATTTTAGAACAAAGATTAGAAAAAATTTCACAATTATCAGATGGGGAAAACGATTTTGCAGAATCTGTTAAAACTACACCATGACTTAGGTCTAAGGTGGTGCATTGGGTATTAGCCTAGCTGATTATTATTATTATTATTAAAAAGGGAAAGCTGTGTCATGATCTATTTCCAAGGAAATCCACATGGTGCGCTCGCATACAACTGTGCAGTCTGAGCAGATTTTACCCGGGTATTCCACTTTTATTGCCCTTTAAGCTAGAATCCACAAAAAAGAATAGTAGTTTCGTATCCGAAAAATTGTATTAAAATTAATCAATGCACGACCGACTCAGTGACCGTTTCATTTAAATCAAGCTTCAAATACTTCGTGAAAGGTGGCGCTAGTCGAACGTATTGGATCGCACGTGGCCTTTTGAACACTACAAAAAAGGCAATAAATTTTTACCCCTAATTGCTTGTGGGAAACAAACATTTAGAGCAACGCTTTTAAAAATTTGATTTCAATTTCCACAACTTTTGGCGCCATCTGGTAAGAATTCGTTTATTTAAAAATCGCACCTCTAACGGCGTAATATTTTCGCGGTTTTTGGATAATTTTAAATTTCCACAACTGTTGGCGCCATCTGGTAAGAATTCGTTTATTTAAAAATCGCACCTCTAACGGCGTAATATTTTCGCGGTTTTTGGATAATTTTAAATTTCCACAACTGTTGGCGCCATCTGGTAAGAATTCGTTTATTTAAAAATCGCACCTCTAACGGCGTAATATTTTCGCGGTTTTTGGATAATTTTAAATTTCCACAACTGTTGGCGCCATCTGGTAATAATTCGTTTATTTAAAAATCGCACCTCTAACGGCGTAATATTTTCGCGGTTTTTGGATAATTTTAAATTTCCACAACTGTTGGCGCCATCTGGTAAGAATTCGTTTATTTAAAAATGGCACCTCTAACGGCGTAATATTTTCGCGGTTTTTGGATAATTTTAAATTTCCACAACTGTTGGCGCCATCTGGTAAGAATTCGTTTATTTAAAAATCGCACCTCTAACGGCGTAATATTTTCGCGGTTTTTGGATAAACTTAAATTTCCACAACTGTTGGCGCCATCTGGTAAGAATTCGTTTATTTAAAAATCGCACCTCTAACGGCGTAATATTTTCGCGGTTTTTGGATAAACTTAAATTTCTACAACTATTGGCGCCATCTGTGAAAGGATCTTCTCCGTAATCAAATGCGCAACTGTCGACTTCCGTTACACGACGCGCTTGTTCGAAACATTTCCAATTTTCCGGAGTCGCGGGTAGAGGTCGCCAAAAACCTTGGAATCGTGACGGGACGAAGGGAAACTTTAATAAATTATGGAAGGGTTTTAACGGTAGGCGCTCCCCCTATCCACCGAATTACGAAGCCGCTGGATTTAATAGTTAAATTTGTCTCTGCTCGTTCCCTCGCTATAGTTTTACGCATCCAAAGGGTTTTCGTTATTTTCATTAGTGTGATGGCTTTTAGGTGTGCAGTTCATCCGGGGGGGTTAGAAGGGGGTTGGAAGGGAACGGTGGATTGAAAAAGGTTTCTGGTACGGTGAGGGGGGGGGAGGACACGCTAACTCGCAAAGTGAGTGTGTGTATAGGGCCCAGGTGATTTGTTTAAATTTTGGGCCCAAGTTTTAAACAAGCTCGCAAGTACGCGATTAATTCTGAGCACCTTGCACCTTTAAGGGGCCAACTAATTATTTTATTTTTCACTCGCTAAACTCGTTTATTTACTAAATTAGGTTCTTCGGGTTAAATCGTGCTGTTTGAAATATTACGCGTTCAACCAGAAGTGGATGATATACCTCTTAAGAGATAAGTGTACATCTAGGTCGTTATTATCATTCTTAGTTTGTAGCCTGGCAATAATGTATCAGTAATACCATAAGTCTATAATACTATTCCTTAAGTTTGTCACTTTGCGGAATATTTCACTGAGTGCTAGTAACGAAGTGACGTCATCACAAGAAGAAAATATCCCCCTAGCGAGGCGCTGTCAAAGGCTAAGTGTGACGCGTTAACAAGCGGACGCAAAACAGCGACCAAACCCGTAATGCAGTCTGTCTCGTTAATAGCTCTCAGTAAAACTTTAGCACGTGAATAATAGAAAGTGTCACACTTTTGTAACAATATTATACACTTATGGTAATACCAGAAGTGCATAATACATATCTCTTAAAAGAGTAGTGTCCATCTAGGTCGTTATTATTATTCTTAGTTTGTAGCCTAGAAAATAATGTATCAGTAATACCAGAAGGGCATAATACATTTCTTAATAGTGAAGTGTCCATCTAGGTCGTTATTATCATTCTTAGTTTGTAGCCTGGCAATAATGTATCAGTAATACCATAAGTCTATAATACTATTCCTTAAGTTTGTCACTTTGCGGAATATTTCACTGAGTGCTAGTAACGAAGTGACGTCATCACAAGAAGAAAATATCCCCCTAGCGAGGCGCTGTCAAAGGCTAAGTGTGACGCGTTAACAAGCGGACGCAAAACAGCGACCAAACCCGTAATGCAGTCTGTCTCGTTAATAGCTCTCAGTAAAACTTTAGCACGTGAATAATAGAAAGTGTCACACTTTTGTAACAATATTATACACTTATGGTAATACCAGAAGTGCATAATACATATCTCTTAAAAGAGTAGTGTCCATCTAGGTCGTTATTATTATTCTTAGTTTGTAGCCTAGAAAATAATGTATCAGTAATACCAGAAGGGCATAATACATTTCTTAATAGTGAAGTGTCCATCTAGGTCGTTATTATCATTCTTAGTTTGTAGCCTGGCAATAATGTATCAGTAATACCATAAGTCTATAATACTATTCCATAAGTTTGTCACTTTGCGGAATATTTCACGGACAAGGAGAGTACCCGAGGTGTTTATTGCCGATTTAGTTCAAAGTCGGCCGTAATGTAGACCTATATGAGATATGAAATTTCTCAAAAGGAGACGTTGCACTAGCCATTCGATTTGCCATGGCAACCGAAAATGTTTTTGACCACTTACAACCAAAATAAGATTTTTTCCTTATTTTACCCAAAATTTGTTACAAATTTACCCTAAAAATGTTTCAATTTACCCAAACTTGATGAAATTTACCTAAATGTGGTTTAAATTACACATTTCGTGATATACAAAATTTTTCAAAATTTTCGTAGCTAGGACCCTGTGAAACCGAGAAAATGCCATGCTTTTTTAAATGGAGATTTTATTGTTTTAAGTGATCAAAAACATTTTCGGTTGCCATAGCAAATCGAACTAGTAGTGCAACGTTTCCTTTTGGGAAATTTCATATTTCATATAGGTCTACATTACGCCCGACTTTGAACAAAATCGGCAATAAACACCTCGGGTACTATCCTTGTGAGTGCTAGTAACGAAGTGACGTCATCACAATAAGATAATCTCCCCCTAGCGAGGTGCTGTCAAAGGTTAAGTGTGACGTGTTAGCAAGCGGACACAAAACAGCGACCAAACCCGTAATGCAGTCTATCTTGTGAATAGCTCTCAGTAAAACCCTTATGGTAATACCAGAAGTGCATAATACATCTCTAAAAAGAGTAGTGTCCATCTAGGTCGTTATTATTATTCTTAGTTTGTAGCCGGGAAAATAATGTATCATTAATACCAGAAGTCCATAACACATCACTTAATAGCGAAGTGTCCATCTAGGTTGTTATTATCATTCTTAGTTTGTAGCCTGGAAAATGCTGTATTAGCAACACCAGAAGTTAATAATATAATTCTTACGAGAGAAGTAGCCATCTAAAATAATTTATATGAATAAGCTTACACAAATAAAACAGGCACAAACTCGAGGCACTTTTAAATAGGAGCTAATTTCCCACAAAACCGAGGATTATACGCCGTATCACTGTTCAAAATCTACCACCTATATTACTTTATCAAACGTGGTTATATGTAAAAATTGCATTGCGTAAGTATGCGTACTTTTTAAGAATCATATTTTCTTATTTGTTAATGGCTCAAATGATGTATTTCGCCACGTACTACTTTTTCTAAAACTATATTTCATCAGGAAAATATATATTTCATTAGACGTATTAATACAGGCGGTAAATTTTGAGTCGTGGTGCGGTGTATTCTCCCGCGATTTGGCGCGAAATTTGCGTCTATTGTGAATAGCCTCAAACCTACAAAACGTGGGTTTCAGTTTTACGAAATGCATACTTCATTACGAGAGATAATTTATACACTTTTGCTATTACCTAATAGTATAAAAGACCGAAACCACCGTTGGACTGGGAATGAGTACTAACGACGTAAGTTAAACGCGAAAAAGTAAGAGGAGATAAACATTTATCATCATTATTTATTCATTTTAATTTATTTATTTAGTTAGTTATTAATTTACCTGAATATGACGTCAACAGAAGGCTACTAAAAAATCGATAAATATTCAATATAAAACCGAAATTTATTAGAAATGGTTAATTTAAACAGGGTTGCCACAATATTATTAGATTAAAATTCCCTGTTTTTCCTGTCCATTTTAAGTTATTTCCCCCGACTTTTTAAGGCCAAAATTAGACAGGTTTTAACTTTTACATTTATCAGAAGTTAATAAATTTAATCAACTTATATTTCAGCACAAAAGTTATTTCAACGTTAAAAAAACTTTCGAGGATCTAAATAATAATAACAACAGAATTTGGCATAGATCTAAAGTAAAATTACCTTAAAAAGTGTCAAGATAAAACTGCACTCCCTGACTTTTTAGGGTCATTTTTAAATTCCCTGACTTTTCCCTGGCAGCCCTGAGGCCCCTGAATTAAATGAAGTCAATACCACAAATATTTAAAACAAATTGAATTGACGAAGGTGGAGTTTTTATAGACTCCGTATATCACTATTATTTTACATTATGTTAAATTATAAGGCTTAGCGAGTTTGCTAGTTCAATATGCGTTAGTAATTATGAGGGAAAAATAAAAACTTCGTTAGATTTGAATATTTAATAGAAAAGGCTATATATTTACAATTTAAATTGTAAATATATATAATTTTCTATTAAATATGCAAATCTAACGAAGTTTTTATTTTTCCCTCATAATGTTAAATTATGTCCTAACAAAATAAAATTTAAAGACTTCAGAATATCCAATTAAAATTGTTTCAAGTTTCAAATCCCGAAAATCATATTACCCTCGCGACAGTAAATCCCTTTAATGCGTAATAACAAATTATGATAAAGCGATTCTACGAAATACACGCGGATATTCGGTTAATTAGAATTAAAAATGTCTACCTGGGGGATGGGGGGGGGGGTGAACGTTCCACTCTTTGATAATTAGGTTAATAACTCGCGTAAGTCGTCGCACGGCGATTTCATTACCTTGAAAGTGTCGGACGCTAATCTCGGGAACTAATCACCAAGACTCGAAGAGACGGCGAAAACGAACGGCGCCATTTTACCGCGCAGGAATACAAAGTAGTTCGGAATCAGAGCCTAGTAAATCACGAGCGGGTGGCGTCCAATCCATTAAAGCTTGGATAGAGTAGCGAGCTGGCGAGAATGAACAAAAAAAATATATAAATGAAACAAAGCGAGTCTAATAAATTATTGAGAAACTCAATTTAATTATCCCCCGAAGCTCAGGCTTAGCGAAGCTCCTATTAATGAGCGTATAAACAAAACGGAGCAGCCGAGCCAGTTCCATAATTCCTCGCAACTAGGAGGGAAATAGCAGAAATAGAACGACGATAATTAGCGTCTAACACGATACGATTGCCTCGCCCTAGGAGTTGCACGTGCCGCGCCGATAAGCACTGGCTCGCTCGGATTCAATCACGCCAGGTGGCGCGCCCCGAAACGGCTACTAAACCCAACAACACCCACGTGTCGTAAGCGCGTGGAGAAAAAGCCAGGAGACGAAGAGATGGAGTCACCGTGATGACAATTTCCCGCTCGCGCGAGAGGGGAGTAGTTTGAAATAGGGGGATGACAGTGGTAGACTTTTTAACGATAATGTACAATCAATGGATAGATGGCGCCATCGAGTCCTTAATTAAAAACAATCCGCAACTGGCAAGCAGCGAATTGTCATCACGGTGCTAGTGCATGGTCACCATCTTTTCCGTCTCCTTAGTTTTCCTCCATGGCTACACCGCTCGCTTTTACAAAATGAATGTCTTTCAAGTGCTAAGACTACAGTGTGGCGCACCCAGGGAGGGGGTTCAAATTCAAACATATTTTAAATATAGATTAAAATTAGTGTTGTTAATTTTCCGGAAAAAAAAATTGAAACAAATTACTTTTTAATGGTTTTTAATGTCTAATATCAGTAAACATACTACAATACATTAATAGTGTTACATTGTTAATCAGTTTAAACTAGTCTAGAGGTTTAGTTTTACTTTCAGATTCGAAAAAATGAGGCGAAAATACCGCTTTATTTCAATTTGCAAACAATATATTTTCATGGAATGAAAACTATTTTATATTTTTTTCGGAAAAATACGGAAAATTTTCCGGAAAAAAGGCCTCGGTCATTTTCCGACTTACTTACAATACTAAATAAAATGTTAGATTCTAGTTACAATTTACAGCTAAGATTGGTATTTTCAGCATATTTTATTTCTTCGTCGCACGTTTAACTATTCATTCGTTTAATAAAATGCCCCCTGTAATAAAAAGATTAACAAAAACAAAGAATTAAAACAAGTTGCTGCTACCTAGAAGCAACAAACACCATGAGAACGCAACTAGCCTTTAAACACCCTAACGCAGTGTTGTGTACAAATTTCATTGGACGAACCTTTTCGCTGAACGTTTTGCGGATGGGAGGGGGGGGGGGTTAAAATTACCTTCAAAAGTGTCAAGAGAAAATCTAATTCCCTGACCTTTTACAAATTCTTATAGTTCCCTGACTTTTTAGGCCCATTTTTAAATTTCCTGACTTTTCCCTTATTTCCCTGACGTGTGGCAACCCGGTTGTACATAAATACTAAATATTGTTTTTACTCATTTGTATAAATACGTAGTCATTTTATTGATTAATTGTCCATTGAATACAGTCGTCTTCTTTTAGATAACTTGACTAAAGGTTATCCAACATGCTAGCAGAGCGTGGTTACAGGTAAGTTTAGTTAATACTCTAACGACGTTCAAGTCGTGTTCCTATATTACCAAAGAAGTCTAGTCACCCTGCTATTCCTATCAGTTACTCTTTTCATCAGAACTATTTTGGTCTAGT
This sequence comes from Leiobunum rupestre, assembly GCF_980474605.1. Classification (NCBI taxonomy): domain Eukaryota; kingdom Metazoa; phylum Arthropoda; class Arachnida; order Opiliones; family Sclerosomatidae; genus Leiobunum; species Leiobunum rupestre. The sequence continues at coordinate 13,951,832 of NC_143388.1, forward strand.
ACTTCAAATACCTTTATTGGACCCCACGAATGAAATTAAATGGGATTTCGGAAGCCCAACGCGTAAGCGCACTAGCACTCTTAGTAAACTACGAGCGTGCCATTCTGCAGTATATTCTTTTATTCTATTCACTCTTTTTCTGCCTTTTCTTCATATCTCCTATTTGCAATGACCATATTAGTAACTTCATAGATATATCAATGATTCATTTAGCCTGAAAATAGTTTTTTTTTCACTTTTTTCCCGTTTTTTCCATTTTTACCACATGTCGCGGCAAAATCCTGTTTTTTCCTGATTTTTCCCAACCCACTGTCACCTAGGAGCAACAAACACAGCACCCCACACAAGGAGAACACATCCCGTCAAAAGTCGTGCATTTGTTTTGTACAATTTTCATTTGTTAGACAGTGGCGGCGCCAGGAATTTTCGCGACGGTAGGCAAACCAAATAAATGGGCCCCCGACCCGGGACCCCCCTTTTCTCAACGAAATGCTTCAATAAAATAAAGTAGTGATGTACATGACGAACAAAAAGGTTCTAACAACAGTAAAACAAGTCCCAATATAGCAGAACTGGTTTTATTTACTAGGAGATACCTAAAAAATTTCTAAAAACATTATCGACAATTGTTTCATTGTTATTTATAAATAATTTTATCTCTTGGGACAATTTTGGGCCCCTTATAGGGTGATTTTGGGGCCCCTCAAAATTTTAAGGTAGGCAGTGGCCTACCTGGCCTACCCCCTAGCGCCGCCACTGTTGTTAGACGCTGCCGTCGGAAGGGTAAAATTCCGAAATTGTAAAAAGGTTCAGCGTAAAGGCTCGTCCAATGAAATTTGTACACAACACTGCCTTAGCGTGTATAAAGGCTAGCTGCATTCTCCTTGTGTTTGTGGCTCCTAGGTGTCAGTGTGTCACAGATTTTAAAAGATTTTTTTTAAAAACGTTTTTCTTTATATAAGGCCTAAAAATTATAAATCTTATGGTATAGTGAAAAAAATTATTTAATAGGGAAAAAATTGTATCTTCTTTATGAAAGGGCTAAAAACGGGTTTATTAGTACTGCCAGAGGGAGAAATTAGATTGTCCCAGTGGAAGCACTGCTCCGTACCCCAAATTTTGAAAATATTTAACACTCCCTTTAAGTGATCAACAATATCTCGGTACAACAACTGAAAATTTCAACCTACGAACAAGACAAAAGTCGTCCGCTAAAAGCTCAATTATTAAGTTCGCATGTATAAAAACGGATTTTAAATTACAATAACCACCCCAAAATTTTGAAAACATTTCAGGGTCCCTTTAAGTGATCAGAAACCAGTAAATGGTGATAAGGTCGAAGTTCATTTACAACGAACGATACCTTTAAATGTAACGTTGCTAAATTAATAATTTTTCATCATGCCAATGGCGGTCGTTATTTCTTCGCGAAGGGAGGGGCTCCAGTGAACAGAGCGTGAAGTTTTGCGTCATAAAGGTCATTAAGTAAGGGCTGGGGGGGTTGCTATAAAAAGAATAACACAAAAATCCAGCTAATTTCCTAATGTCATCGCCGAACCCAAAATCGTTATGAAACGTCAAGTTGCTCAGGCGTGATTCGGATACCACTTTTTTCATCGTCATTTACGAGCGGGTTAAGAGTAAGGGCTCATTTTTTCCTAACATAACGCGACACGCATTAAAAATGAACCAAGAACGATGTTGCTAGATAAAGAACACAACCACCTTCCGAATTTCATGGATACCAAAAGCCCATAATTTTTGTCCACGTAAGTGTGTCAGTTCCCTGTCTAAAATGAACACAATGGGCACTGTGCCCAGGGCCTACGAAGTTTTGAAAAGGCCTACGAAATTTGATGAGTATGAAAACATTCAATTTAATAGTGTGTATTCACGAGGCGGGGCTTAGTAAAGACCAAACCGCCATCTCGGATCGGAACGGTTTTAAAAAACGTCGGGCGGCCATATTGTCTGTGATATCTTCTAGTTGCTAATCGTGGTGCTATTAATGTTAAAATGAATTTAAATAACGAGAAGGATAAATTTTGTGCTGGATGTGCCGAATTCATTTCTGGGAGTGATAAAATTAGGTATATGCGAAAAATATTTCTATTACCACAACCTTGTATTGAACATTTAGACATTTTCACCAGTTATCTGCCAAGGCTTAGAAACACAGTAAACTTACAAAATTGTGTTAGACAAAATGGCCACCGGCACAAATCGCGTTAAAAAAATTCGGTCGTTCATCGTCATTCGTATAAGGCGGGGCTTAGACTAATACGTCACAAGAATACACACTATAAATTTCTTCTTAGAAATAGGGCCTACGAAGGTCTTAAAATAGCACTGTTAGGCCTAATACCATAAGTAGCATTGTCAGGAGTGGCTGATTAAAATCGTGATTTTTCTGAATTAATTGATTTAAATCACACAATGTATTTCCATGGACGAATAAAAAATGGCAAAAATAAGATATTAAAAATTAAAATAAATAGAAAATCTGAGCAAACTCAGTATTTAAATTTAATTAAGATTTAATTTAAGATAAAAAAGAGTAAAACTACTTTAGTTACACAGGTGTCGTTTGTTAATTTAAACTTTCTTTAGTTTAATTAACCCTCTTATATTAAAATTTAATTTAATTTAAGATTTCATTTAATTCAAGATTAGATAACTTTTTAACTAAAATATCCGTTAATTACACAGGAAAAGGAGCCATTAATTGTAAAAAATCAATAAAATAAAAAAATTAATTTGAATAAATAATAAATTTATTTATTTTATTTATTTTATTGTGCTTGGAAGAGGACTTTTTTAGAATACAGTGATATATAAAAATATTGCACAACGGAACATCCCCCTACCTAAGCCTTGGAGGAATAAAACAAGTATACAGGAGTTGCGGAGAGCTGCGAAATCGGTTTCGTCAGTGACCGTGATCTCGCGCGATTCGGAGGGGTTCAAACGCGACTAGCGCCAACTGCATTCGGGATTTTGCAACTATTCTCATTTTATAGCATTGTTTTCGCGTCGTCTGGTTTGTTTTATTCCTCCAAACAAATACGAGTCATTTTGGAAAAGGCGCAAAGAATTTAGAAATGTTTCAAAACAAACCAGACGACGTGAAAACAATGCTATAAAATGAGAATAGTCGCAAAATTCCGTATGCAGTTGGCGCTAGTCGCGTTTGAACCCCTCCGTCTCGCACGAGTTCACGGTCACTGACGAAACCGATTTCGCAGCTCTCCGCAACTCCTGTATACTTGTTTTATTCCTCCAAGCCTAAGCAGTGCTTGTATTTAGGGGGTGTTTTAAGATTCTTTAGTCAGTTGCGCGATTTATAAATTCAATTACTTATGTTACAAAAAATTGTTGAAGAGATTAACAAATGGTGGGAATCAAGAAACAAAAAGTGTCTAGTTATTTTTACCGGTGTTTTTAGTTGAATTTTTAATCGTTGAAACGATTTTTCTGTTTTTAATTCTAAAGGTATTGATTTGATTTTTAAGAAAAAAAATCAAAAAAGTGCCAACATAGTATGTCAATTAGGAAAATTTATGACCGATCTGATTTATAGAATTGTTGCGCAATCAAGGTTTAGTTATCAGCACAGAGACCCCTAGTGTCTAAATATGCCTAAGGACCAATATACTACTACCAAGGACGATAACACGTACACTGTTTAAAAAGTCTTCGACAGGTGAAATTTTTGCCCTCTTTTTAATTCTGCTAGAAAACTATAATAGATAGATCGATGAAACCAATTGCAACTATTATTTATTTTCCAATATCTTTCGTTATTTATCGGTTTCGTCCACCAAAAATTAATAGTTTTGGCAGCTACCGTCAAAACTCATTTTTGACAACTTGTTAAATATTGGTTCTACGGCACTGACTCGCGTTTTTGAATTCACAATGGTCGATTCATTTTTAGAAAGTGGAAAAATTTTCCCTCTACAACCAACGGTTGAGAAGTTATCGCGTTTACAAACTTTCGTCGAAATTGGGAAACACCTAAAATGCATCAAGCGATTATTAATAACGCAACTTCGACAGCGATTCAATAACATTGAAAATATATTTAATTAAAGGCCGGTTTAAAAAAAACAAATCCGAAGAACAACCTGGCAAGTGGTTTTAGGAATATCCTTTTTTATACGCTAAAGCTTTTAAAAAGCTATTTGCGTTAGAAATTGTTTATAATAATGGTTACCACAATTTTAAACCAGGCTTTAATTAAACATGTTGTTGGATCGCTGTCGAAGTGACGTTATTAATAATCGCTTGGTGCATTTTAGGTGTTTAGTTTTCTAGCAGAATTAAAAAGAGGGCAAAAATTTCACCTGTCGAAGACTTTTTAAACAGAGTGTACACTCTAGAGAAAAATAATTTTAGAAATCTTGAAATAAATTTTGAAAACCCCAATTCTAGGCGAAAAATTATAGTTCATAGTTCAAAAACCTCGAAATGAATACATTCATGGCTGAACGTTTTACGGGCGAGGGGGGGGGAGACAATTTCGGAATTTTCCCCTTCCGACGGCAGCAGGCACTAAGGCGTCTAACCAATGAAAAATGCACACAAGAAAATTCACTACTTTGGACGGGTTGCGGTGTTTCTTTACCTTCGCTACATTAATCGAACTAAAAACGACTCGCGTCACTTTCACTATTGCGGTGAGCGAACTTATTAAAATAGTCTACCTATTTGTAGTTAAAGTTAGCCTGTCTGGGCCCTCTGGGGGTATGCTTAAATCTATGAAAATATGAGAGATAATGAGGTTTGGCATTAATGATTTAATATAAACAATTAAATAACGAAATCAGTGGGGACAACTTCGAAGTACGTATGTACAAGAGTAATGAATACCCTTGTAAGGGAAAACTTAAATATTATATTGAAAGAGTAATTAATTAAAGAAAAATTATGCAATCATAAAGGTGAGACTATAACAAATCGGTAAATAGACAAAAATAAATTTAGTATATTGTAAGTTCGGAGACGGCGATGCCCGTTAATCGTTGATTGGCGCTCCGCACAAGGGTTTGAACCAAGGTTCTTACACACCTAGTGAAGCACCTGCGAGTGCGGGGTTCAATGTTGCCACTCCTTGCCATTTTGAGATCGATCTTGCCATCTTGGCATTAGTTTTCAATACCTTGGCATTTTATCTAGGATTTTTTTTCGGTTCTAGGACCTTTTATTGTCCCTAGGATTTTCTTTGCGAAAACGATATTTTTTAAATTTTGAACAAAATGAAAAGAAAAATAAGTGGAAATAAAAAAAACAATTGAGCTACCTTATTTCCAAAACTACGTAAGATTTGTGTACAAAGTTACGTGGTTTTCGAAATAAGGCCATAGATATATGAACTATGAATAAGGCAGCGTGATGTCTTTATAAGGAACGTCGTCGTTGTTGATAGGTGGCGCTGACCACTGTCAACTGTAACTTCCAACCAATTTAAGTTGAGCTTCTATGTCACTTACGTCAGTCAGTCAGTGCATTGCCGCGACATCTGCTACTTGCAAGAAGAAAAAAATATTCGAGACCGAAAACTATAGTCAATTTGAGCCCGCTCCTTTTTTATTAAACACCTGTATAAATCAAAATTATTTATTTATTTATTTCTTGGCATTTTTTCGAGCTCGATCTTGGCATTTTGTAAATCACAGAGTGGCAACACTGGCGGGGTTCACGTTAATGGTCGGCGCTCGGAAAACGTAGAAGGGTCTCACACATTAACCTTTTTCAAAGGGCGAACACGGTCACCAAAAAGGGACTGTCTCAGTTAATCGCGGGAGCTCGAACAATGGTGATTTCGTCTCACGTCTTGTTTTGTTTTTCTCAGGTCTCCAACTCCTTTTAATAATTAGCAGAGTCCCGTTTTCAAACTGGCACAGATCACGTGGCCGTTCGAGCATCATAGCTTTCTGACCAATCGTGACCCGGGAAATCCTAGATGGTCACTTTCCAATGAGAGCCAGAATCAGGGTCCGAAAACTTAAAACACTTGCCGCACTTCCCGCAGAAATTAATTTTGACGCAGGTCGCCGAAGTGGTTAGCACAATAAATCACCTTAAAGTTCACCACATATGGACAATAGACAACAATACTTTGATAGGGCAATAGCAATTTGGAAATTGCCCTGGGATAAATACAGAGCCATTCCGACGATAATATATTTTCGTGGAATCACAAGTTAATGGCTTAAAGAAAATGGCAAACCTCATCTTTTTGAGGATAACTTTAGAGTATGGGTTTTTAGTAATTGGATTCATATGTATTGTCACCTCCCCTCCCCCCCAAGACGTTGTAAAAGGGCCATTTCTAGGAAGCAGGGATGACTCCGTAGGCCTAGGGGTTGTTATCCCTATTGTGTGCTTATTTTACCTTTCACTTTTGTATTGGCGGTAACCACTTTCATTTACCACGATATTTTTAACATTTTTTCCGACTGTCGAAATGTTTATTGTCACTTACATTTTTACGCTTCGGTTTTCCCAGAACTCCGCTCCTGGTACCACTCTCAGCCCCTTAATCGATTGCGACCCATATTTATGTGTTCCAAGAAAACTATTCGAAGGACCTTGGTACTAAGGCCACCAGCAGTAGGCATAAGTACGCACGTGCCTACGTTGAAAATATTTGTGCCTACTTCGGGAGCCTCCAAATTTGGGAATAAGAAAATATAATTTTAAAATATTGGTTTTCTGAAATTCTGATATTTTTCATCGCTTCACTTAAAAAGTTTGTATTCCAGAATTGTGAGATTAAAATTACAAAAAATCGGGTTTTTCGGAAACATTTGGCTTTCAATAGACACCGGTTACAGCTTAAAATTGTCTCAGAGAGATGTTGGGGGAAAAAAGACTGCACTTAAAGGGAATATAACCTCAGGTATTTGGTGTGGAACACCAACGTTTGCAGCTCTGGCCGCTCTTGCCTTTGGCTTTAAAAAGGTTTGGCGCCACTGTACAGGGAAATTTGAAAAATTGAAGGGGTCTTCCATAAAGATTGCTTTGCAGGTTATATTCCCTTTAAGGTGTAGAATTATTTAGCGAAACCATTTGTCCTGCCCCTATATTGAGTACTGTTCAAAGGCTGGTTGGAGTTCCTAATGATTCCTTCACCTTTCTCACTGCCTTGTGACGTTTTGCACCTGTTAAGAGGGAAAATGTGGCACGATTGTGACGTTTTGCACCTGTTAAGAAGGAAAATGTGGCACGCTTGTGACGTTTTGCACCTGTTGAAATAGAAAATGTGGCACGCTTGTGACGTTTGGCACCTGTTAAGAGGCTATTAGTATTTACTCTTTTTTAAAAGCCTTTTTAAGGCTATTAGTAGATACTTTTTTAAACAGCCTTTTTAAACGTTATTAGTATTTACTCTTTTTTAAAAGCCTTCTTAAGACTATTAGTAGATACCTTTTTAAACAGCATTTTCCAAGTCTATTAGTAGATACTTTTTTAAACAGCCATTTTAAAGGCTATTAGTATTTACTCTTTTCAAAAAGCCTTTTTCAAGGCTATTAGTAGATACTTTTTTAAACAGCCTTTTTAAACGTTATTAGTATTTACTTTTTTTAAAAGCCTTCTTAAGACTATTAGTAGATACCTTTTTAAACAGCATTTTCCAAGTCTATTAGTAGATACTTTTTTAAACAACCATTTTAAAGGCTATTAGTATTTACTCTTTTCAAAAAGCGTAGATACTTTTTTAAACAGCCTTATTCAAGGCTATTAGTTTATTTACTCTTTTCAAAAAGCCTTTTTCAAGTCTATCATAGTAGATACGTTTTTAAACAGCCTTTTAAATGCTATTAGTATTTACTCATTTTTAAAAGCCTTTTTAAGGCTATTAGTAGATACTTTTTTTAAACAGCCTTTTTAAAGGCTATTATACATTGTTTTTTTTTGCTCGAAAAAGTGATTTTTTTCAAAAACTATGTTTTTCAGAAAGTTTAAATTTGTACTGTACATTATACGTGCCGGGGGACACTTTCTACCAAAATTGCATCTAAATCTAAGTCGTATTTTTTCAGTGAAAAAGACGTCTATTTTTTTCGGGCCAACGCTATTTGTACGTTTTCGGTGACGCTCTACAATTTTCTCATTGCAAATATTTTTCGATTTATATGCAATTTTGGTAGAAAGTGTCCCCCGGCACGTATAATGTACAGTACAAACTTCAACTTTCTAGAAAACATAGTTTTTGAAACAAATCACTTTTTAAAGCAAAAAAACACCCTGTATATGATATTTGTTTGTATTGTAGATAAGTACTACTCTAAGTAAAGTAAAAAGAAAGAAAAAACGCAATAGAGTTATGTTTGTACGTTTTTCGCATTTTTTGCACCCCCTTCAGCTTCGAAATACCTCTGACGCCACTGTGGACCGAGTTGAAATTCAATGGAGGGGTGCTGGTGGAGCTCTTACGAGTTTTCGGAAATTATTGTTGAATTTTTGATTTCGCCATCTCTGCTAAGTTTCGTGATCTTTGGAAAAAGTTGCGTCTATTCCTCCTCCCCTCCCCCATGGCTAAGTCCCTGTACAAACACCGCCGAGCGAGCGAAGTGAGCGAGGCCATTAGGCTCATATTTCCACGTCCTTGCCCCCCCCCCCCAGCTCCAGAAATGTTCCGACGCCCCTGTCGAGCTCGCAATCCAAATTTCCCCGCCGATGTGAGGTCTCGAGCTCAGTAGATTTAAAACCTACAAACTGTCTCGGGCTCGGACTAACTGTAGTTATAACATATGCCTATCACCTCTAAGTTTGAAACGCGCATAGCGCCCTTTGTACCAGGGGCGTAGGAACCAGGGGGGGCAGGGGGGGCAATGCCCCTCCCTAGAATTTTGCTGGGAGGGGCAACTAATGTTATTGCCCCCTCCAACCTTTGGTCAGTTGAAATCTTCAAAAGGCTCAAATTATCATTTTAAAAGCATATACAGTTTATAGAACATCAACTGTGTTTAAATTTCAGTCTTTTCCCGCCAATTTACATAGTAGTAACAAGTACACATGCATTCGGAGAAGCTACACTCCATTAAAAATTAAAAACCATTATCCAGACCCCTTTTCGTTTATCTTTGCCCCCTCCAACTTCTAGAACGTTCCTACGCCCCTGCTTTGTACCACCACTGGACGGGCGAAAAAGAAGAAATGAGGCGATAGTATCGGCACCTGGTAGATATAAATTGAAGCTTCTTCCTTCCCCCTTTCTGTCTCTACGCACCTACCAAAGCAGCTGGCATCATGCATTGCGGGACGCGTTACGTTTCTCTTTTCCGCCACCGGGTGGATTTAGCGCTGTACTTTCGACAGTCGTTTGCATGAACCACCACTGAATTTCGATTCAAACTAACTGTTGATAGGCTTATGGTTATAAATATACGGGCAGTCTAGGGCTCGCGCTCACTATATTTACAAATCGACGGGTGGTCTCGGGCTCAGACTCACTATAGTTACTTACATATAAAATGGTGCCTCGAGGTCGGTCTCACTATGTTTTAAAACTACTAAAGGCTCAAGCTCGAGCTCGAGCTCGATGTTTCGTCGCATAATTTATTTATCAAATAGCCCAATTAGTGTTTTCGAGCTCCATTCCGGCTCCACTGGCACACCTGGAAGACAGTCGGAGACGGTCAGGTTACCAAAATAATTTTCGAACGTGGACGTAGGGCTAAACCATGGACACTGTATCTCTAACCGGACGGGAAAAGCTGTAGCTTCCACCATACAAAATCACCTGCCGCCGCCACCGTCTCTCTGTAAAGGGGGGGAGGTTCAAGAATTTTTAAAGTTTCGGGCTGTCAAGGCCATATAATTCGTCACGTGGTTGACAAATCGTTCCATTCAGTGGTGGAGTCCTACATAAAAAAGAACCGGGGCGCTACCTGGGCACGGCCAACTTCGGCTGAACCGGACGCTATAAATGTACGTCCAACTTCGATTTTTAGCCTGATAGAAACTGGCCGTACCTAGGTAACGATTTGAAATTGTTATGGTATTTTCCTGCGGGCAAAATTTATAATAAATTCGGTGAATGGACCACGGCGTCGTGAACACAAAAACCCGTTTTTCCAAATAACCCTTTAGCCTATTCGAGAAAAATTATTTACGAATTAGAAGCAAGTCGCGCCCTGGCAAGTTGAAAAAAAGAGGCAGGGCGCGCCCTGGCAAAATGGAAAAACCAAGGTGGGGCGGCACCCTGCCTTTGAAAAAAGCACCGGGGCGACGCCCTGCCCCGCCCTGGCTCGACTACACCACTGGTTCCATTTGAAATGGGGGTTTACATTCTTTCGAATGACCTTGACGGCCCTGCGAATCGAGTACGGCCGACTATTTCAGCTAATACGAAGTAGGACGCAAACGGACAGTGAGGGGGTACCTCTTTTAGGCTGCTTTTCCCGTCCGGTTAGAGATACAGTGTCCATGGCTAAACAATATGGCGAATTGGAAGAAGATTGAGCTCATCCTCAGATACGAAAACAGCATTCAAATCGGTCTCGGGCTCACCTCAGATATGAAAACTACCAAATTCAGTCTCGAGCTAAGGCTCAAGTATTATGTCGAGCTCAAGGTTGAGCTCTTAGTACGTTAATTTTTAATACGGGTTCGGGCTCGAGCTCAAATCAATGTCCATCATGAAATGGGTGCAAGCTCGAGCTCTAAGTAATTTGTATTTTAACAGGGGCTCAAGCTCGAGCTCACTAGTTACAATATGCGTTCCACAATACCTCAGCTCGGGCTCGGTTTTAACTGGAAAACTTATCGGTCCCGTCTCCGGCTCACATTATTTATTTAAAATACCTGAGCTCGGTCTCAAATTGAGCTCACGCTCACCTATTATCAAGTGTAAATAGTTTGCGTTGAGTGTTTTATAAGTGTGTTGTTTTGTTTAAATAACCGTTGGTTGATTAAACGTTGGCAATCCTTATTACATTTAGTAGTCTCTGTATATGTAAGCCCATAAACCCTAGACGTTGTAAGTCGGCTATGGTTTATAAAACGCTAATAAAATCGCTAGTTTCTATTTTGTAAGTGAAAATCAAAGATTTATTTATATATAGTTTTTAAATGCATTTATAAAGTAAGTAAATGAAATAGCATATATAGTCCTATTATTTTGAAAAAATTGTCCTAAACGTCCTATATTTTTTTAAATATAATCCTATTTTTCCTATTATGCTCGAATATAAGCCTAGTTCTGGCTTTTTGAGCAGCTCTCTCTTGAATAAATAAAAAAAAAATAATAATAATCAGCTAGGCTTATACCCATGGCACCACCTAAGTCATCAAGCGACTTTTAAAGCCATTAATTCAGGTGGCCGGGTTACAATGCGTAGGAGGGTGGTGACAAGCCCTTCATGCCACGCGAGCCAACAGCTCTCTACACTATTACCGTTTGACATTGATGGGTATTTTAAATGGGTAAATAATTATATTATTATACGAAGTAATTAAATATGCAAGTTGGACGGGCTTACAGCGGTAGATCCAAAAATACATAATTTCTGTGCACAAGCAAGCCGCTTTGCACCAGCGTTGCCAGACGTACAATAATTATCGTACACGTCGATGATTTAGAACTAATTTTTGGACCGTGTGATAATTTCAACGGCATACTAAACATAGTACGCGTTTTTCGATAAATCTACATACCCGTACGATAATGCACGATAATTTTTTAAATTGGCTGAAAATCGATTAAAACTGAAACGTTTGGACTTTTGTTTTCAATCGGTCGAACTTCATTTAAGCGAACGTTATTAAAAATATTGATTTCTCAAGTGTAACGTCAATAGGCCCTTCAATAAACATCTTCAAGGAAATCACCAAGAAGTGATATTTCCTACAAGATACTGTTTATTTGGTGCTTGTTGAAATTAGGAAAAAATTTCACCTGTAAGCAGTACGTCGTGTTTTTGCTAAGCTTTAATATGTCGAAAAAAAGCTACCTGGTTAAAAGGAAACACCTGTTACATACCGTACGGGTAAAACGTTTCCATTATTTCAACCATTACCAAATAAATAGTAACTTGCACGTCCTGGCTCTCGGATTTATTACTTCTGAGCGATTTCCTTGAATATGTTTCATTGAAGGGCCTATTCGCGACCGAAAGTAGTATCTTAATTTTCAACTGTGTGGAAATCGGCCAATCAAGATTATTTTTAATTTCAGTTTCTTGTATTTTCGTTACCCAGAAATTTTTTTCGCAATTATTGTTTAAGTCCATTAATATTAGATTGTGGCGGAATGTACTTTATTTCACTCTGTTAACGTCGGCTTTGGACGAAATTTGCAGGAAATTTTGAATTTTGAATCAATTGAAAAGTTCTTCCCTCTAAGTACTTGTTAGTTAATTACTTATTGGAGTTGCTCGGATAAAGTTAAAATTTATCCACACAAAAGTTAATATTTTTTACTTTTATCTCTCCGCTTTATTTTTATATTTGTTTTTTAAATTTATTCCGCTCGGGTTTTAATATAAGAACACTTAACAGTGCGTATCAGTGTTTCACTAATTTACCAGCTTTCAATCATGTAACTTGCTCTTATTATATTTAAATAAATTAAACCAGTTTATCAGCTAGGCTAATCAGCTAGGCTAATACCCAAGGCACCACCTTAGGCCTAAGTCATCATGCGACTTTTGAAGCCATTAATTCAGGTGGCCGGGTTACAATGCGTAGGAGGGTGGTGGCAAGCCCTGCATGCCACGCGATCGAGCCAACAGCTCCCTACACTCACTATTACCGTTAACCTCAACAAGTTTTTGTTCAGCACTGCTGCTATAAAACTTCAACAGGTTATGGGCCCAGCACGCTTCCACTGCGCCACACTACTGTCTATGATGATCAACTGAACTCAAGTCTTTAGTATGCTGGTTACCTGTCTTCATCGTACCCTGTTTTGCAGCATTCTAATTCCTGCCACGATGGATGGTCTTCTACGCCATGACGTTGAGAAGCTATCTGGTCCAGAGAATTGGCGAAGCTGGAAAAGACAAGTCTGTGACGTCTTGACGATACGAAGCGTCTACAACATTGTCAACGGAAGTCGTACGGAACCAGTACGAACCGATGAGACAGAGGCAGCGTTTTCTACAGCCCTAGAGCCGAAGCTATCAAATTGATCCGGAATCCAGAATTTCATCGTCGTACAAAGCACATTAACGTCCGTCAATTCTACGTGAGATAACTTGTGCTCAACGGCCAGATTGATGTCACTTACGTACCAATTAAGTGAAGAGCAGTTGGCAGATATTTTCACGAAGCCATTATGTGCCGAGATATTCACGCGCCTTTGTCATATCTTCGTCGAGGGAGTGTTGGAGATAACCGACGAAGATTGTCCAACAACACAGCGGGAAAGAAAACAAACAACGGAAAGGTGTTTTTTTACTTTTATCTCTCCGCTTTATTTCTATATTTGTTTTTTAAATTTATTCCGCTCGTGTTTTAATATAAAAACCCTTAACACTGCGTATCAGTGTGTCACTAATTTACCAGCTAAAATACCACCCATCGTGGCAGGAATAAAAATGCTGTGAGACAGGAAACGATGAAGACAGGTAACCAGGATTATACTAAATGACTTGAGTTCAGTAATGTTGATCATCATAGGCAGTGGTGTGGCGCAGTGGAAGCGTGCTGGGACCATAAAACTTCAACACAATTTGATATTTCACATAAGTTAAATATTTTAAGTTTATCTAACGTGTAAGAAAATGGTGACGTTATGCTAATTTTCATGGTCAGGGCTTCCACCAAATTTTCAGATTCAAATTCTCTGACAATTTAAAGACAGGGTTGGAAAAATACCAGTTTTTTTAAACCCAAAAAAAAACGTTTTCTTGGTTTAAATCAGGTTTTTTTTTAAAACACTGCTTTATTTTACATTTAATATATTTTTCACTTTTGTATTAAGTCTCACGTGATCAGAATAAAGTTTTAGTTAATTTTTTACGAGTCTTACCAGAACCAATTTTTAGTTTTAGTTTCATTTTGTATAAATACAGGCTGACCACGAAAAGGACTCGAAAAAATAGGAAATTTTTAAGGAAAATCCATGATTCCAAGATTCTTATCGAAAAACAGTTGATAAAATAAAGATAAATAAATATAGGATGAAGTAGGGAATGTTTTCGGGTCTCGCCAGTACCGAGTGGGGGTGTAGGGGGTTAAAAAGCAGGGTACTTTTTCTTTTTTTGCCACAGAGCATGCGTTGCCCTTAAAACTAGCCAACCCGGTTTTAAGAGCTTTTCCCTGACTTTTTATAGCTTAAATTTTATTTTATTTTATCAGAAGTTAATAAATTAAATGGACTTAAATTTCAGTAGAAAAGTTATTTCAATGTTGAAAAAATTATCCAAACTTTCAAGGATATAAATGATAACCATAGAATTTGTCATAGATGATAGATCTAGAGTAAAATAGCCTAAAATGACCTTCAAAGAGTGTCAAGATAAAATTAAATTCCATGATCTTTTTAAGGCCCTGATGGTGATATTAACGATTTTCCAATAACCTTCGACATTTTAACAAAATAAAGACTGTTATAGTTTCAGATGATAGGTACTACATGTAGAATAAGAACACTTCTTTTGTTGATTTCAGTTTGGTAATTATACACAACCATTTTACACTGTGCAGAAATATTTTTAGATTGTTATGGTATTTCAGCATTCAGCTGCTAATTTAGTTTTTAGCATAAACTATCATAAAGAAACTGACACTTTTATGGAAAATAATTTTAGTCTTACAAGGATACTTAGCACGAAACCAGAAGTTTGAGAAACTGAAAGATGCCTGCTCCAAAAATTGTTTAAACTCAAATTACGAATAGCTCCTTATGTTTTTTAACATAGGAATGAATCATAAATAGAGTAAGCTGTTAGTTTCCAATATATTATAATATTAAAATATACAAACATATTCAAAACTTATACACATAAAGGCACGATTCTAAGTAACACTAACACCGGCTAGAGTGGAATAATTCTCAGAGCCTAGATTGGCCTATTGCCCATGAGATTACACACCGGAAAGATGCAGTTGAGCTACTCTCGTCACCTATTGTCTTTGAGACTACGAAAATGCAGCTTTCTTCGAGAACAAAACAGCCACAGTAGGATTCCCAGAGTACCAATGGAATAGAGGAGGTAGACAGTCGTCTCCCGTGGCATATAACATTTTGATAAGGCATATTTTTCAGGAGTGAATGAGGCCTGCAAAAATTGAAATTTCTTTATTTTCACTCAAAATAACATTAAACCAACTCTAAAAGCAAAAGCAATGATGTGAGGAATACAATAATGGAACACTAACAAGGAGACATCCCAAGGTGTTTTTCCCTGATTTTTTTTAAGTAGACCTTCATGTACCTTGAAAGCTCATAAAGGAAAAAGTTTCAATGGCCATTCGTGTTGCCATGATAACCAAAAATGTTTTTCAGAACTCAAGTTCAAACTTTCTCTACGTAAAATAGCATGGCAAAATCACGGATTTTAATGTTCCACCCCTTTGCCATTTTCAAAATTTAAACAATTAAAATTTTAGCAAAACAATTGGGTAAAATTGATAAAATTAGGTAATTACAATCTGTGATTTTGCTATGCTATTTTATTTAGAGAGAGTTTAAACTTGAGTTGTGAAAAACATTTTTGGTTGCCATGGAAAAACGAATGGCCATTGAAACTTTTCCCTTTAGGATCTTTCAAGGCACATAAAGGTCTATTTCACCCCAGAGTTTGAAAAAATTCGGGGAGAAACACTTTGGGATGTCTCCTTGTTTGTGTACAAGCAAAGTACCTAGCAGAACTACAAATAAAACCAGTGGGCAGACAAATAATTTTAGTTTTAGACAAAGCTAAAAGGTAAACACGCAAATAAAACCCACACTAGAAAATATTTAGTCTAAACCGTCTGTGCATGATAAACCAACATACACACTACTACACGGACTTAACCTGCCTAATATAATCCCAAAATATTTTACCTATACACTAGATTCAAGATTAATCATTCAAAACCAGTTTGCTACAAATATGAAATTTTCAGGCCTAATAGTTCATGAATGGGTCATTGAATGTGTCCTGAAAAGTTTTAACTTTGTGGTTTGAATATTCTCATTGCTGATTGGTTGCAACATTGTTACATTACTTATCTCCATGCCATAACCAATGCAATCAGCAAGAAATGGTTAAGCTTACTAAAGTTTTAAATAATTTAGTTTCACGATTTTAATAGATTAAAGGTAAAACTTGTAACATTAATATTTGTATTTATTTTTCATCTACAAATCCATAGAACATGGGTTATTTCAGCGCTTCAAAATTGCTTAAATGACCTTGTGACCTTCAGTTTCTTAGTTTCTCAGCTTCTAATTGGTCAAATAAGTCAGGTCAAACTCAAGATTTTTAACTTAAAAAAAAAGGTGGAACCACTTTTCTACTTGGAACCAAGATAGTAGCTAAATGTAATGGCTCTTGAGATAATTTTTAAATAACCTTGACAACACTGTTTAAGGTCATCTGAATTTTTATTATCCAATGACCATGCATGAGCTATGAGAGCTGAAATTTTCAATTTTGTAGCAAAAACTATTCCCCATTTCCCCAAGCATTGTTTAATTCACCCCTTACATTAAAATTGCATTTACGTCTTTTATATTAAACCAAATATCAAAGCAATCCAAGACATAGTCTGCTTGCAAATAATTAAAAATGGACTCACCAAAATGAAACTTGGTTCCTGCTTATTTCTCCAGCTGAATGAAGCTAGGGTCCACTCGGGCATGTCACTTTTATGCACCTTGTAGCAACCGTGGTGAGTGTGCCCGGAAAAAGCCACCCTTGGTTCTAGCGCTTTAAGTACTTTGTCAGTGGCACTTTGAGACAAACAATCCCATTTTTCACGAAAGGATTTGTTTATTATTTCTGGAGGAGCCGAATCTGGTTCCATGCAAGATGCATCTGATGGACGATACAGTGGGAAATGCTGTTTGAAAAGTAAGTTAATTTACAACAAGTGCTCCAAATAAAATTAATTTTTTTAAATTACCTGCAAAAGTATTGGCTTGCTATAAATCGCTGGTATCTCAGACCTGTATTTATCGCAGTTTTGACTAGATCCTTTTGAGCATTTTAAAATATTGGAGATTTTTTGAATTTTTGCATCGGCTTCGCGACAGAAACTACAGCCATCTTCTTCTAAAGTCATACTATTGAGCGTAACAAAAATATTTCCTCTGATATTTAACATTTGTACGGAGCTTATATTAAAAGACATATCAAATCTTTCTTTCAATAATTTTGTAATCCTGAAAAAAAGTCAGGAATTATTTTCACAGAACATGTTTCCAGCATTTTCCAATAATAACGTAAGCCTAAACAAAGAAAAATATCATACCAATAATGAAATCCTATATCATGATTTCCAACCACAATGTGTACTTTGGTTTTTTTAGGCACATAAAATAAATTATGGAAGCGGTCAACGTAAGAAGAAAATTCTTTTTCGTTGCTCCAAAGACCTTCGTCAAAAATATCACCTATTTGATTAAATTTAAAATTATTCTGGCAATTATCAATGAGTTAAAAAATCTAAATTTTTGCTACCAAGAAAAAACACCGCTTCAGGATTGTGCAACGACATTGTAGTTTGAAAAGCTCGGTACATTTGCCACTCTCTATAATGTACAAATATGTAAGCCAAGTGAGTTTTCACTTATTACAATCTTTTTATTTGACTTGCCTGCGCATTTTATCAAACCAGTGGCCATTTCGAGACCCTAATAAATGCGTGTCAGCTAACAGCATTGCTTTCAATGGTTTCACATGACCAGAGTGATTTACTTGAGGCCAATAACATTGGATTAAGACAATATAATATATCCCAACCTAAAATAAAACAACTTATAATTCATGATAAAAATATCTATGGGGTAACTTTTTCTAGAAAACTTTTTGTAACGATGCACGTACTATAATTTGGAATGATGAAAATTATAAATTTCAGCCTAAATAAACCCTTTCACAATTACAATATTTCAATAATTTTCCTTTCGCAGTTATCCGTACACTTTAAGCTATCATAAGTCAAAGCAATATCAAACATTAAACATATTAAAAGCACTTCAAAAGCATTGACAGAAAACTTAAGGCACCTAACAGCTGCTTGATATTAGACTGTTACATAATCTGCTTTTTGTTGAAAATTAATGTTGTCTACTTCGTAGCTACATAATAAATGATAGGATAATTTAAAGGGCTCATTAATTTTATGTCAAAGAATCGATTTTCATTGAGAGAACAAGGAATAATGAAATTTGTGAACTGATTCAAACCCAAGTAGGTCCATTAGTGACTTAGTCCGAAACAGGAATAGCATTATTTTAACTAAAATAATTTTCAATACATACCTCACAAAATAATAAAAGTCCTGCTAGTAAGAACGACAATTTAAACAGTAAATGCAAGAAGGAATAAAACTTGATAAGCATTATTGAGAAGATCACGCTTTGGCAGTTTGGCTTCGAGCATGAAGCCAACCAAGGCTTACAAACTATAAACAAAATAACATTTTATTAGATTAAAGTAACAAAAATTCATCAATGAAATTAATATTCACCAGTATTTAAATTTCATATTTCGTGATTGACGTGTATATTTAAAGTTTTAATCAAATAAAACTTAAGCATAGGGAAAAAATGTCCTAACGTCATGCGTCAATCGAATACTAGACGTCTAAGCAATTCTAGACGGCACACATACCAAAGCAGTAGCATAGTTTCTAGTGTGATAAATATATGCAAAATTTATCCAAATAGTAAGATTGGTAAGGCTGTGCGATTAGTGGTTTTAGGCAATCGAGTCGGTTATCGAGTATCATTTTTTTTCATCAAGTATTCGAGTCGAGTAATATTGAAGTCGAGTCGAGTAATCGAGTACTTGATTAAGAGGAAACTTTCTCTTATTCAAGTCGAGTAACTAAAAAAAATCCTTGAGTTATATTTTTAACGATTTGGGTTATCGAGTACTTGATTAGGAGCTGGTTTTATTCAATAAATTATTAATTTAAATTTAAAGGGAATTTAAAGTAACTTTCCATGCTGAAAATATTCCTTTAATTTAAATGATTAGTTTCCACAACTTTGTAGGTACCGTTTATAGCCCCCCAATAAGGTTTAAAAACCCCTCTTTGAACTTTGAAGCAACGAGGATAGAAAAACAAATACTCAATTTTTGGTACTCGGTAATCGACGAGTATTCTCCAATTACTAATTACTAAAAAAGGACGAGTACTTGATGATGTTTGAGTACTCGCACAGTTCCTAAAGATTGGTTACTTAAAATAAAAATAAGTAATTATATCCTGTCGAGATTAATTTTTGATACTTTACTAGATAAATAAAATTTTATTTATACTATAGCAACCTTGACTATAGCAAGAGGATAATAGCAATCCTCTTATGATACTATTTAATAGATAAAAAAAATATATTAATAGATAAATACATTTTCGAAATATTTTCTTACAAAAATAATTAAATTCTCTTGAGATTATAAGTTCATTTTTATTAAGAAAAATAGATTATTTACTACGAGCATATGTAACATAATTACTCATAAGTATGCCACTAGCTCTATTTCTTCACTAACGGTTTGTTTCACAGATATTGCGTCATTCATACCCTACGTAATATTTGACGTCATCGAATCTCAAATGCCGATAATGCCGTCGTATAATTAGCTCTACGTCTGATAAACCGACGGCCATTATTTTAGTAAAAAACCGGTTTGAACAACCAAGGCTTAGGAGCTAAAATGGACTACCATATAGTGTCAAGTTCTGTTAATGTAATTTTTTTGCAAATTAATGAAATTCTCGGAGACTCACGTTCTAAAATAAATTTGTATTGTCAAATAAAAGAAGCAAGTTTATTGGAAAAAATAGTTGAAATTCATTTTGAGATTTTCTGGCGCATCTACAAAGTTGGAGTCTTTAGGGGACCATGGACCAATTAGCAACAGGGACGGTCCGGCCCGGGAAAAAAGTAAAAATAACAAGAAACGACGCACTCTAGCGGTATTCTCGGGCATAACAGGAAATGCTTGTATAGGCTGGTGATTCAAAATAAGCGGGGGGGGGGGGGGAATAGGGAAAGAAGCTTCCTTGGAATGCTTGAAATTTAAAAGTTGAACCACGAGATTACTTACCATGCGGTGCTAATATATTAATCTTTTAAATTAATCGTCGTAAAAATTTAGAATGTCGAGCTTTTCCGATCGTACATACAGTAAAATATTCCGCTTACCGTCTGGAAGCAATTCCCAAATTTGTTACGGTAATAATATAATATTATTCATAAATATAAATGATTGTACCAAGGCTTCATAGTTGTTTACCTTTTCTTATGATGAATAATTTCCGACATAATTTCGAATCTATCTTAGAATCGGAGGTGGAAAACGTATCATTTAACTATACCAATTATACTAAAATAATAACTATAATTATAGTATTTAACGTGATAACATGGATGGTTATGAGAGACGTTTGAAAATTCAAATCACAACCGCTAAAACCGTTAAAAATCAGTTTCCTGTTTATGACGTTTGAATCACCAGGATAAAAATATTTGCCTGGCAACGCTGCTGAACGCGTTAACACTTTTATTTGGGGTCTTTATAGGGAAATGTTATGGATCTGGGCCGTCCCTGTTGCTAATTAGTCCATGATTGGGCTGACTAAAATTCCGACGCAAAAAATTCCTTCTCAATTTAGAGGTTTTCCATTGGCTTAAATAAATATGTTACTAGCCAATAGTGTGACCATAGAAATCTCATAGGTAACTAGAATGCTGCCGCCTACGGCCGAGCTTGACGCCTTGAACCTTCAGCCAATGAGAGGCCGTAGAGTGGTTCCGCCAAGGAGGATAATAATCCTCCTTGGATCCGCTACTATAGCGAGAGATAGGTGACGTCATTCTCTCTGGTGACATTAAATTCTTGGCAGAACCACTCTTTGAGCTCTGATGGCTGAGATCTGGCTATCGTCTGCCACGGCGTTTGGCCCATTTGCCAGTTACACGGCAGCATTCTAGTTACCTATGAGATTTCTATGAGTGTGACTCCCAAAATTACTAGGATGAATAAAAAGGTTAAAAATCTAACGTAGTCCACCTTTTTACTGGTTCGTGGTGAAACAAACCGTTAGTGAAGATTTTTGAATGGAATAAAGGTACAGTGGCATACTTATGAGTAATTATGTTACATATGCTACGAGCTTGGAGAAGGGAAGTATTCTGGAAAATCCCGTAGCGGTAATAAGAACGTCCTTCCCCGCATAATTGCTGTTAGAATTACCCAGACTACCCCGGTTTTTGGTCGGACGTCAGCTTTATCTGCCATCATTCTGGCTTGATGACGTCCGACCAAAAAGTGCATGATGGGAATTTTACAAAGCCGCAGGTGGCGCCCGACTTTTCCACTCCAGAATACTTCTGTATTATTTTTGGAAACTGTCCCTAAAACATTTGCCCCCAAAATGACGTAGTTCCGCGATCGCGCGTTTTTCCCAATAGGGGGCAATAGTGATCGGGTGTTAGCGCTGTTGGACGGGTTTTTCGCATAGAGTCATGTCCTGGATTTATCATTATTTGGCCCATTATTTGGCCCATGGGAGTTTTAAGTGATAGGAAAAAAAGTAACCCAGTTGATTGCTCCATGCCCAAATGAACACGAGTTGTTGATTGTCACTTTATTTAATAAGTTTTGAAAACCATTGCAATGGATGTAGACGAACTTCTAAATTATAAGGTAATACTGATCATTTTTAAATGCAGTGGAAATTGATTATTAATTTAATTTACAGCCGTCAAGAGAGCCCAAAAGAGCTCACTCGGATGAAGAAGATGAAGTAGAAGACACTATGGGATTAATAAAACCAAAACCAAAGCGTGAAAGGATTATTAAAGTTCCATCAGAACCAAGAATAAAGAGTATACTATCAGACGAAAAGAGAAACCAGAAAAGAAGTGCAATAGGTACCGCAAAATTTTATTATAATGAACTGTTTTTTACAGTGTATGTGTAATTTACAGTCACAGAAAGTAAGCTGATGGAACCATCAATCCCAGATATATTGGAAACTGACGCCCCTGAGGTTGATGCATTGGATGAAACTGTGTTAAAGAAACTTATTTTGTCATTTGAGAAGAAAATACTGAAAAATCAAGAACTAAGAATAAAATTCACAGATACCCCTGAAAAGTAATAATGATAAGCAGTGAACTGCGCTGTTGTTGTAGTTGGCACAGTGAAATTTCACAGCCACAGAGTTTCCATGGCAAATGATGTTACTAAATTGGAATTCAATCAAATTATTGCATTGATATTAATACTACGCTTACTTTAATAGGTTTATGGACTCTGAAATAGAGTTAAACGATGCCATACAGGAATTACACATAATTGCTACGCAACCAGACCTTTATCACATAGTTGTAGAGCTAAACGCCGTTACTAGCATTCTAGGCTTGTTAAGTCATGAAAACACAGGTTATTATTGCTTATCACTTCACAATTTAAATATTAGCGCTAACATTAATATTTATTTATAGATATATCGATTGCCCTTGTTGACTTACTCCAGGAAATGACAGACGTTGACACCCTGAATGAGAGTCAAGAAGGTGCCGATACTCTTGTGGACGCCTTACTTGAGGGCCAAATTGTGGCTCTTTTGGTTCAGAACTTGGAACGCTTGGATGAATCGGTGAAAGAGGAGAGTGAAGGGGTCCACAATACACTCGGAATTATAGAAAACCTAACCGAATATAAACCCGAAATATCAGTGGAAGCATCTCAACAGGGATTAATGCAATGGATATTGAAAAGATTAAAAGCCAAAATGCCTTTTGATGCTAACAAACTATATTGTAGCGAAATTCTATCCATACTCTTGCAAAATCAGGATGGTATGGTTTTGCTATTTAACGTATCTCGGAACTTGAATTAAAATTGTTTCTTTAGATAATAGAAAACTTGTTGGAGAGTTGGAGGGGGTTGACGTTCTATTGCAACAGCTAGCTGTAATACCATCGTTTAATTGGGAAGATTAACAAACTAGGAGTATACTGCAGTGTTGGGCATTTTCGTCAAAGAGCCGCTCAGTTCACTCACCGTTTGCACACGTTAGCCTATTATCCATTCACGCTCTCGCATTTTTGAGCGGGAAAATTGGCGCTCATCTCTTGTCGCTCTTTTTTGAGCTCTCCTCTCCTCTCATTTTCGTTTCACGCTCTTTTAAAATACATTTTGCTGCTCAATTTCGCTCATAATAATAAAAGTGCTCGCAATGAGAGGAGTGGTGCCCATCACTGGTATAATGTAGATCTTCAATGGTGCTTGGGAAGATTAATATTATTTATGTACAACTCATCTACATTCATAAAATCACAAATGCTCAAGCCAATGCAGCACTGTACTCCTAGTGTGATGATCTATTGTTACAAAATTAATATTTTAAAATTTATTTAAATTTAGTATTTCAAAAGACATGACCCATCTGATTCTGAAGAATTGGAAATGATGGAGAATCTCTTTGATACTTTGTGCTCAGTTTTAATGTTTGCGCCAAATAGGGAAAAGTTTCTGAAGGGGGAAGGTGTTCAACTTATGAATCTCATGCTTCGGTACATTTATTAATATATAGTTAGGCATGTGCGAGTACTTGATCGCGTGAAAATCCTTAGTTGAAAAGCTCGATAATGGTTCGAGCCTCAAATCGATGCCTAGGCTTAACTTTCGAGTACTCGAAACTATTATTCTTACCACTACTTGGGAGCTTTTCAAAATGGCGGCAAAAGCTAAAATTATCTTAGGCCCACCTTAAGATTGGTCACTGGTTTTAAATGTAGAAAACGAAACCAAACCTTCATAAAACAGCTAGAGCAAAAACACGAGAACCAGCAATGGTCTAGAGAGTGAGGAGTAAAAACGCGAACAAGTAATTGTCAGTTAGTCTTAATTAAGTTTTTCGCCTTGAAGGCCTATCGCCCGAAGTACCACATATTTTTCCCCAATGAAGCTTAGTTTTCTCCCCCACTTCTTGGTCTCTTTACTTGTTCGCGTTTTTAAACCTTCATAAGTTACATAAAGTAGGGTGCCCTAACTGTTTATTGTCAGTGGTTTGGTGGTTCATTAGTCCACTATTTTCTGGTTGTAATCCCCTGTATGGCCAGTTATTAATTTAGACTTCACAAAATATGGCTTCAAATAAACGTAAAAGCTCTGGCAATAAATATTCTTTTAATGAAGAAATAGTAGAACCAAGTGAAGATTCTAGTTTAAATGATTCCTCATCTGATAAAAGTACAAGTTCTAATGAAATACTGCTAAGCCTAATTTTTTGAGTACTCTAAACACCATTTTTAAGCTAAGTCTAAAAGCTAGAAAGCTGGATAAAATTTTAAAGCTCGGCTCGATACACGGAAAGTGAAATTTTTCATACTGAAACCCAAAAAATCAAGGCTCGCACATGCCTATATATAGTACTTTATTTAAGCATATTATCAAATGTTTTAACTTACAGTGAAAAGAAGCTGTCACGAAACGGTGCTCTGAAAGTATTAGATCATTCTTTGAATAACCAGGAAGGCAGTGATAATTGTAATAAATTTGTTGATATTCTTGGATTGCGAACTGTTTTCCCACTTTTCATGAAAACCCCTAAAAAGAACAGAAGAAAAACGATAACCGTTGAAGAACATGAAGGTAAAAATACAATTAACTTTCTGTATTCAAATTTACCCTCGTATTTCTTTAATAGAACACGTCTGCTCCATAATTGGATCAATGTTGAAAAATTGTAAAGGCACCCAAAGGCAGAGGCTGCTCAATAAATTCACAGAAAATGATCACGAAAAGGTTGACAGACTGATGGAACTTCACTTTAAATATTTGGAGAAAGTTCACGGTGTTGACGTACAAATTGAGAAAGAAAAAGCTGTTAGTCCAAGTTTATTTAAATAACGTTGCCAGATGATCGATAATTATGGTACACTTCAATAATTCATTGCCTGAAAGCAAAAACTAACGTAGCATTTTGAAGGCCATTTTGAGAAATATTAATATAAGTTTTTGGCAGAATAAGGAGTCTTTAAAAGATTGGTTTATTGACTATTTTCTGTAATATTTGTGGTAAAAGATTAATATCAGAATGATCAAAGTATAAATAACTCTTTAAAACAAAAACTTCTGTTCAAGTTACATGGTTTTTCCGTCAGTTTATTCTGGTTTGAAATTTGGATTTTACCATAATCTTAACCATGTACCTTCTAAAATACCAGTTTTTATCTATTTTTTAACACTTGCTCGAATATGGGTAGATAGTGCAGTTAACGTCAATTACACGGTTAATTTGTTTTCCTAGCAATATTCCGAATGGCTATCAGTACCAATTTTGGTAAAATCAGATACCATAGTTTTTTTTAATTTGGCAACGCTGTTCTGTAATTACATGTAACACGATTAAATATTCAAGCATTAATCTTTAAGGACATGAACTTGAATGATGGGGAAATCGACCCAGAACAGGAGGAGGAATTCTATCTTCGAAGGCTAGAAAATGGCCTATTTTCTTTGCAATTAGTAGATTTCATAATGTTGGATGTCTGTAGTTCTGGACCTCCTACGGTAATTAATTATCCCAAAATATGTGTATAATGTGTAAAAATTTTGATTTTCTAGATCAAGCAAAGAGTTTTGCAAATTCTTAATCTTCGCGGTGGTTCCATAAAAACAATTAGAAATATTATGAGAGGTAATGTGGTAAAAATAGACAAATTTATTCAGAATGTTATATTAATTTTCATATTAGAGTATGCTGGAAATTTGGGTGATGCTAAGGACGATGTTACGAAGGAAACAGAACAGCAACGTGTACTACAACTCGTTGACAGATTTTAATTTTGCATTTTATATATTTTTTCATTCAATAAATATTTTTTTCCTGAATACAATTGATTTATTTTATAGATTCAACAAATAAATTTTAACAGTAAAAAAATAGAATTTTAATGTGTAAAAGTGTTAGGTAAAAAATACGTAGAACCTTTAGAAGATTAAAGTCCTAGGCAAAAGTTGTTCTCAAAAAGCTTTGTAAGTTTGTATTAAGAGGGGTAATATTTAACAATTGTAACAATTAATTATCCTAACATGTCATGGGATTGGTTATCTAATAATAATGGTTATATATTACGATTCTCTTTGACCCGGATTCCGCATAAAATAATCTAACCTAGCCATAATATTGTCAGAGCCATGAGTGCCTAAATAGTCCATACGACCATGTTCCCAAGCCGACATGTCTTGGTAGTTGCCTATTTCGGACCCTGGCAACTTATCTGGCACTGCCGGCGTGACCACCACTTCGTCTTCCGCATTCACGTCGTCCTGGGATGGAGCCTTGTCATGCGTCGCTAAGCCAACTTCTTCGGAATTGTCTTCCCTCCTACCCAGAATAACAGACGAATGCCGCCTCGCCCTATCTAGGCTTGCATCTGCATAAACCCTGAATGATGGCGGCATTGGCAAGGATTCTCTCCTCTTGCGCGAATTTGATGGAAAGAACTTTAAGACATCCATGGCGGATGAGTAGTCTTGGCTGTCTACCAAGTTATGAACCTCCTAAAATTTAAATACTTTGGGTTAAAAGTTGTTTTTAGATATGAGTTTTTGTTGTAAAATGAACCTGGGAAAATAAAGGTAGAACTCTTTTGGTAAAAATTTCCAACCAATAATAAACGAATTGGGCATAAGTTGGGTGGACGTTAGAGTCTGGCGCCATTTGACCAGTGGCAGAATGAAATTGGACGTTTAAGGGTTTGTAGGAACCAAAAAAATTGACTATTTTGACTTGGCTTCCAAATCTGATAAAAAAAAAGATAATGTCAAATTCTTAAAAAACAACCTTGGGAAAAAAATACGGATTATCTTACTGTTTGAAGGCCGGTCTGTATGTGTAACTAACGTTCGCCATCAAGTTGTAAATAAAAGGGAGTTTCTTAGAAATGTTACGCGACCAGTCTCGAAAATACATATTTAAAAGACCCTGGTCTCCACCTATTGAGTATAAAAATGTCTTAGAAAACTATGGATATTTTGGGGGTATATTACACAGCTACCGTCAAAACTCTCCTGATCTTCTGCACACTTCAAAAGGCTCCAAAATGTCTCCATCGATGGCTTATAGACAAACACATCGCTATTGAAGCAATCAGGCCATCCAATGTCTGGAACAGCTGACAGTTCATCTCTCTCAAAAAGGTCATCACAATTTTGAACAACCTGGATTGAGAAATATCGTAGATCATTGGTATACGTACTGCCGTCACGGGTAGATTATGAAGAGCTACTCACCAGCGTGTTGGGGTCTAAGAAAACGCCTTTATCGAAATGCTCAATTCCCCAAATTAGGAGCTTAGTAAATGATATCCCCAAATCGGGCTGCTCAAGAAGGGCCAAGTTAGTTGTCCCAGGAGACTCCATCATGTCCACTGATTCGACATTATTGTATATAGTTGAAAGTAAATACCTGGGGAAAACATTAATAAGAAAATAATTGGGCCTTATGTATTTAAAGAATAATTACCTCATATGAGGACTAACATCTTCAGTTACGAGAACGACCAACGCCTTTGATGTTCCACTGAGAAGCAAGGAATTGCCTAGTACCATACACAACAAGGCAGATTGATTATCAGTAGCCAGAGTTACATAAGCTTCGTTCAGCTCGTCTTCGTAGTCTTCATCGTCGAATTCTTCGGGATACGTTTCATCATATTCCTCTAAGTGATGTTTACTTGGAGATCCCGTTGGATACATTTCGGTTTGTGATTCAGTAAGAGGAGCTTCTGAGTTCATCATCGATCCTTGTTGTGGCGGTAATTGGGCTGCTGGTTGTTGAGAGTTTTGGTGTGATGCTTGTTGAGCGGATTGGTAAGGCGATCGTTGAGCAGATTTTTGTGGCAATTGTTGAGTGGATTGGTGTAATGGTTGTTGAACTTGCTGGGCTGATGGCTGTTGAGTTCCCGCACCCCATGCAATTTTCTCCGTCACTCTTCTAGGATTTTGACTCCCACTTCCACCGGAACTAGCACCAGCTTGTTGCGTTGTTGTATTAGGACTTGGTGCTTGACTTGGAGCTTTAGGAGCGTTGGGGTCCGTAAACGTACTCCAAGTATTAGTCGAACTGGTTGTCTGAGTGTTAATGTGACTTTGAGGATCTCCACTACCTCTGAAATTTGCATTGGATTGTTGCTGACCGGAACTTTGTTGACCGGAACTTTGTTGACCGTAGATCTGATTATGTTGATTCTGATTCTGGCTTTGAAAACCAACACCAGACTGTTGAAAATTAGAGTGAGAAGTACCACCTTGTCCTTGATATTGCCAACCACCGGATCCATGATGAGGAAACTGTTGAGTCTGACCAGGGTAATAGCTTGTTTGTTGAGGATGTCTCGCGCTACCGGAGCTCGATGGAGGTTCGGTTGTGGTTTGGCCCGCCGATGACCCAACGTTCGGCTGTTGGCCACTCGCACTAACATTAATTTGGCTTACGGAAGTAGAATCTTCACTAGGTTTAGGAGTATGATCGACATGAGGTACATGTTGAATTTCACAAAGAGTGCACGGGGGCGGGGGAAGAACTGGATTTTCTTCTGTGGCAATTGCACCTTGAGCCATCCCGGATACAATATGATCCATGAAATTCCTTAGTACAGTCACGTAATTCAGCAGACTTTTACAGCAATCGCAATGACCACATGGGACTCCCGCTCTTTGAGAACCACCGACCATTTGCTGAAGAACATTTTGGACGTTATTACTTGTGTTGAGTGCTCGTTGCGCGGATCTAGGAATTCCTCGGGTCCTTCGCAACATCCGTAAATTGGTGCCTCTTTCAATGGGCTGGACAACGGGTAAATTTACAAGTGGGACTGATGGTTCAGACTTCCTAGAGGCGTTGCTAACGGACTTTTGTTGGGTTTCTGAAGTCCCGTTGCTAATTGCATTAGCTGGTTCCGGAGATTTGTCAGAGGACAAGGTAGGGGTCTCTGGAGCTTTGTCAGAGGACAAGGTAGGCGTTTCTGCATGTTTGGACGAAGAAACTTTAGTGGTATCCTTGGATTTGGTTGATGATACTTTAGCGGTATCCTTGGATTTGGTTGATGATACTTTAGCGGTATCCTTGGATTTGGTTGATGATACTTTAGTGGTATCCTTGGATTTGGTTGATGATACTTTTGAGGTTTCTTTATTTTTGGCCGAAGAAACTTTAGGAGTTTTTGTCGTTTTGGCGGAAGGTACTTTAAGCGTTTCGGTACTTTGAGCTGAAGGTGATAGAGAGACATCCGTCGTTATTAAAGGGGCTGCTATTGTAGTTTTCGAAATTGATTGGGTAGTTTCTAGCGCTTTACTCAATGCTACTTGAGGCGTGTCTGATGCTTGTGGTGTTAATCCCTTATTTGTGACTTCAGGAACAAAAGTAGCCTTTGGATTACCGACCACAATAGTCGTCGACGTATCTTGCGTAATTTTAGTACCATCTTTATCAGAAACTACGGAGCTAGGTTGTTTACTGGACGACTTTTCCGAACTTACTTGCCCGTTAGTTTTAGGATTATCGCTTGATTTACTAGCTTCATTTTGGCTACTTTTCGGGCTCCTGTCGCCATTTTTATCGTCCGACTTCTTGGACGAGGACTCCATCGTTCGAGTCGTATCGGGGTCGGTTAGTTTTTTTTCGGTGGTGGCCACAATCTGCTTAGCTAAGATTGGCGTGAAAAAGGCGACTGGTAAATAGGCTAGCGGCTACACAGCATCAGGTTAAAGAGCAGATTTAAAATGAAACTTACATTTGGCACGAACATCCATATCCACAAGCGTTGGAGTTTCTTTATTTACTTGGACGGCTGCGATGCCGGGAGATTTTGCGGCTACAGGAATTTCCATAACGCTGGGAAAGCAAACAAGACAGGCAGAATATGAGGCACTAAAATTTCAGACGTGCTAGCGGTATTATTCAACTATTTAACCGTATCCACAACACATTAATAATTTGCATTACACATTTCGCCTTGAAATCGCTACGAAAGAAGGCGATAGGTCGAAAGGGAAACACCACCCACGATTCCGACCCCCTCAAATCTCATTTTTTTATCACCGTAATTCTATTATCGAAAATGTCTTTGAACAAAACCTTGAATAAAAATCAAATGGTTTCGGAGTTACTAACAATCTTACATCTAAAGTACAACTAATTTTTATCGAGAATAAAAAATGAGACAAGATAAGCGATAAAATATGGGGCAGCTTTTACTATACTTTCTTCCAAATGTGTTTTCCTCAATTTAGACTTATATTTTGTGTCTTTAAGTAGGGTAACAATATAGCAAAAAATATATAGACCCAGTTCTTTTTATAATAATTGAATTTCAAAACAAATGTTCAAAATCGTGCTGAATTTTGAAGGCGTTGATAATTTATAATGCGTATGTGTAAAAGCTAATTATTCACTGTTTGAGCCGCGGGTAATTATAATGAACGTGTTTAAAATCAACGTTATAGCCACTTAAAACAGTCTCAAGGATTTATTAATTTTTTTTCTCCAATTTCTGAAGCCAATAAAGATTCGTTTCGATCTCGATGAAGAAAAACACTAGCCGCTTCAAGGCTAAAATTCGTTCAAACCACTAACAGAAGAGGGCCAAGCTCTAAATTGATGCTTCGTTTAATGTATAGTCGGGAAAGAAACGGGGTTACAAAGGTCAACAGAGAGGGGTTCCTGTCTCAGACGGAGTCGCTTTCTACGGAGGGTGGGCCCGGGTGTAACGGCAAAACGGTTTTTAGCGAACCACCCGTTTTGGACCAGAAAAACTGGTAGAGATTTTGCAAGCTAGATTTTGTTTACGATCTTTTATATTTTACGAGTTAACCGATAAGAAGGGGACCTTTGGATTCAATATTATACGTTTAATGATATAACTATAGTAACGGTATGTCTATTCCGTTATACATATAATTGTGTAACGTGAATTTATCATCTTATATTATTTTTACCATTCAATATTATGCAAATTTATTTTTAAATAAAAATGAATCAGTGTCTTACCCGCTGGTGGTTCGTACACGTTGAGGGTAGCTTTTTCTAGCTAGAGAGGTGTCAGGTTGCGTGACCTGGGAGTTTCGTGGTCGCTCTCTCGCTCCCAGGTGTTGTGGGCTGTCGGTAGGTGGTACGGAAGTTCAACGTTTCTAGATGAGAGTCGGATTGGACGCGCTCTTGTTCCCAACATCAACCACCTCAGCGACGCTCTCTCGTGTTGTCGGAAATTTCGCTAACGCAAATCGCGAGCAGCCAAGACATTGCAAGGTCGACTGTCGGCTGTTTTACGGGGCTCAGCGCCGCTCTGACTGTAGCGGGCAAAAAATAAGCGCGCTTTCTCGCAATGTGTTACGGCCTTCAATCCGCGTGGAGGCTGCGTTTCGCGCTTTTGAAATTCGTCGAACGACACACGTGTGTGCAAAGCGGGAAAAATGAACGCTACACATGTGCGATTGATAAGCGATTTTTTTACAGTAACTTTTTTTTCTATTTTTTTAACGTGTATGAATGAATTAATATTTTAATTACCTTCCAAAAAATACAAAGGTCCCTTTTAAAACAGGGAGGAGTTCATATGACTCGCAGGTACAAAGTATATTAAAATTTAAAATACAATATATATATATATATATATATATATATATATATATATATATATATATATATATATATATATATATATATATATATATATATATACAAATATTTACAAAAGAAAATTATTTAATTTTTAGTTGTTAGTTGGGAAGCACAGCAATAGGGGCCTGTCTATCCAGACGCAGATTTCCCCAATTTTGGAGCAAGTTTTTTGTAGGGTTTATAAGGTTATAGCAGAGTTTAGGGTAGATTCTGAGACTATTTTAGGCGAGGGGCAGTTAACTTCCATGATTAAATCATGATTAAATTTGATTGAAATAAAATCCGTAGCTTTGACTGCGCAAAGATTTAAAATCATTAAATCTTGATTAAATTTTTAATCGTGATTAATAGGACACCCCTAGAAAGAGTGACCTGCCCCTCGAGTTTAGGTCAGGTTATAAGCGTTGGATTTTCGATCTTTTAAAAATAATATATTGTAATATATTAGGCGTTTACTTTTTTTTAAACGTAATAAAAATTATGCTTTTAATTTGAAATTAAAACTTCGATTTAATTTAAAAGTAACGACTTGTACATCGTAGCTTGCTCGAGGGTGTGGTCTATTTTCGTTGCCATGGTAACGAATTTATGTCGGCCATTACATTAAGACGCCAATGGTGGTCAGGTCGTTATTTTCCAAACAGGATCGTATGCTGTTTTAAGACTATAGGCTTGTCTGCATCGTATGTCTATACGAAATGATATTGAATATAGGAACTCACTTTCCATTAAGAATCTTTTTAGTTAACAACCACTTTACGAATTTTTAATTAACAATCACTTTTAGAATTTCAGTTAACCACCCCTTTAAGAAATTTAGTTAACAAGTATTTCAGTTCTCCCCTTAAGAATTTCTGAGTTTTATATCATTTTAAGAATATATGGTTCATTAACCCTTTAAGAAATTTTGGATTCAGTATCCCCTTAAGAGTTTTTGGTTCACTATTCCTTTAATGTTTTTTTTTTATTTACTATCCCCTTAAGAATTTTTTCTTCAATATCCAGTTAATAGTTTTGATTTCACTATCCAAATAAAAAACTATTTGTGTTTACTATACCTTTAAGTATAGTAATATGCCCTCAAAAATTATTTAATACGTAATTTCCCTTCTTTAGTCTAATAATGTTAACGACCTTTATTACAATTGACACGTAGCGCAAAAAGGTAATTTTTTACAGACTGGGATAACCTCAATCGACATGGGGTCGAGAAATTAGAAAGTAATGGGACCAAAATCAAGAAAAAACTACTTAACCATATCTTAATGTCTTCAAGCAATCAATAGGAATGGGGGTCAAATACACTTGTCCATCGGTACTTGAACGGAAACGCGAGTTCCTTCCGGTCTGGAAAGCACGCCACTTCCGTTAATCGAGACGAAAATACACTCAAATAATTAGTGCGCAGGAACCATAATTCTCCCACGTTCTTACAATGAATTCGTACAATAACATTCCGTTTAAGTTATAAAAGACGTCATAAATGACCACTACAATGCAGGGGCGCCACAACAGGGGGTGTCCAGCGTGTCGGGACACCCCCTAGAGTCCAACGGATACCCCCCCCCCCCCCCAAGGCGTCCACGCAAATGTCTCATGTACTTGATGGACACCCGCTAGCTTTAAAATGTTGTTGGGCCCCTGCTACGATGACGACATCAATGGTCCAAGGAAAACTCGTTGTTGTCGAGATTTTGTATCAAGCGCCATAAATTAAAAACATCCTAAAAGAACAGTGTCGCCACCATGTATGAAATATAATACGCGCTCATTATCGCAAGAAAGATAGTGGTAGATTTGCAACTCTAAAATGTTTTTTTTTTAACTTTATATCATTGACATATCATTTTTTTCGTATAACTGAAATGGTTTTATTAACCAGATCCAATAGCGGATTAGCCCTGGTCCTTGTAAGTATTTATACGTGGCACGAGGACCCCTGACTAGCTTGGGTGGGGTTCCATAATGACCAAGAGAGAGAGAGAAAAGGGGCCAAGTTCCGGCTGAGAGAAGCAGGGTGCGGGGGTGACTGAAACATAACGGGAAGAGAGGCTGAGTACTGGTAAGGCGTGGGCGGCGGGTGGCTCAGAACCGGTGCTGACCCTCCCCACTTCCAGCTTCGAGAATCGGCCGCGAAAGGAGGGAATTTAGAAAGCTGACACTGAGAGCAGACTTCAAGACGTCCGCCGAGCCACAGACTCGAGAGAAAGTTTTCGCGTCTCTTTCATTCCCTCGTTGGAATTCTAGCTAACCGCATTCCCGCTTCACTCTCTTCTTTATTTCGTTTCTTAAAAGTCCCCACTTCGAAAATGCGCGAGTTTTAAACTATAGTCAAAGTTAAATTTCCCCCAAATAGAAGACTTAGGTTAAAGCTCCCCGTATCGAATAGTTGTAGTTAATCAGCCCCTTAGTCTCGTTCGAATAGAAATCATAGTCGAAAACGAAACAGTCCCTTTATTATTCTAAGTTCCCTCGACGACGACGAAACCTAAAACGACCAACACGAAACCATGAGCAACCCAGCTAGCAATTTGGGCGAACGCACTCTTAGCGGAAGACCCAGGAGTGTCTTGAGCGGTCGGGGCAGTCAGCTGGGAAGGAGGACGCCGACCGCCTGGACCACCGCCGACGAGAACGTCCCAGACGGTAGCGTCCGAGATCTGGAAGCCTTCGAACGGGACGATGTCCAGTTCGCCTCCAACATCCAAAATGACGTCGTTCCCGAACCCGAAAGATCAGGATGCTGGCACTCTTTTACCAGAGGAATTCGCGGTAAACAGAAAACATTTCTCTACCACTGCCTCACTTTGACAAAGCACGAAGTTCCCTTAAATCCCCAAAAACCTGAACACCTTTAACCCACCTACGCACTCGTGTCATTTTCTGTCCGATATTTGACCCGCCACTTTTTCAAATCCTTTTGCTAGCTTATACCGCTTTTAATAATTTATTGAGATTCTTGAACTGTTTTTCGATAACACAACGGGACCAATTCTCACTTCACGTTCATAAGTTGCACAAACAGCCCGCTGATCATTTTTACAAGTTCAAGCACGCTTTATCCAATCATGCCAAGAAAATATTTCCTTTGATCATTCCAAGAATCTCACAAAGTTTCCTTCCCAATTTGGATAGCTTTATCTTCTTTTTGTTAAACGTAAACAATGAAAACGAAAGTCGCCTTAAAATTTCCATGAATCCAAAAGTATATAAAATATATCTTCCCGGAGAAGTATCGATTTCCCTATACTACCATATGTAACATAATTACTCATAAGTATGCCTCTGTATAACATTTCCATTGAAAAAAATTCAATGAGACCTTGTTTCACGCGGAACATACATTGAGCGGACCCAAAAATGCAAAAATGCTTATAATCCTTGCGCTATTGAAAAGGTTACCATGGAAATGAAATCAGGTGATCACACGAACTAAACTTGACATGGGCAAAGCCAGAAACGCGCGAGGAATTCTCACTAACTTCCGTTTCCCATCAGTAAAGATGATGACGCATATTTCGTCACGGAGTTGTAAGTGACGTAATTTACGTCATATCCCGTGAACAAGGTTTCATTAACGAAAATGCTTTTATGGCATACTTATGAGTGATTATGTTACATATGATACTACTAATGTTATACGCTAGAAACATGCACATTCACAGGCTTCCGCTGATTTATCAATATACGTCAAAATAGTGCGAGGTGAAACACGGAATATAATTATTTTCTGAAACTATTTCAGAGGGAAAAAATTATTTAAAAGGATCAAATATTCATTATTACTCTAGGCGGAGTTATATACGCAATAACCTTTGACCCGTGATGCGGTCAGCCTGAGAAAGTTTTTAGGAGCTAAATTAATACTTTTCTCTAATAATTATAACTATTTTATTATATTTAATATTTTAATTTATTGTATTAAATAATAATAAATACCATAATATATTATCAAAGTTATTCAATTAAAATTAATCAAATGGCTTAGTAAATTAAAAAATTTCTTTATTACAGAACTCAAACACGACTAAGATTTATTTTAAAAATCTAAATATGTAAATTACAAATATACCTAAAATTATACTTAACCCCCAAACTGTGACTAAACTCTTACATTAATTATTATATATACTTTAAATACACCTAAATATGATTTGGTGGGAAAATATAATATTAGGTCTGTTTTAATAGAATTAAGGTATTTACTGACTATTTAGAAGATACAAATGTATGGAGGTGTTTACTTATTTATAAGCCATATTTAATTTAACTGTTCAAAAAAATCACTGATATGACGTATTTCCACTGGCACTATTTTGTTCTTCCAAAACATATTTTGAATATCAGTTGGTATATTAGCAAAAAATATAAAGGATATAAATCTGGCATAACTAGTAATCGAGGGGAAAGCGTTCGAACACAACAAGGACTAACAGTTTGGGTCTCGGTCGCGTTCAAAGGTCAAATATATGTTATAACTAGAGGCAGGTTTATACCACTTGAGGCCCGTATTTTGGGGACCATTTGGGACCCTCCTGAGTTTTATTTTTTTTTCATCCCCTTAAATCCCACAAAATATTCCAATGATACCTTTTGCGTTCAACGTTTAGTGGGCAAAATGGGGCCCCTAAGCATTGGACGCTCGTAGACCTAAAATCGGCAATGGTTTTAATGCGTGTATTTAAAGCTTAAGCAAGATAAAATGAAAAAATAAGCTAAAATGTAATGTCAAAGGGGACTTTTTAAGAAAGAAAACTGAAATCCAGTTTGTTTCAGGTCTGTGGTCAACACGGCAAATGCAAAAAGGGATCGAGGACAGAGAATGGATAGTCAGGACAACACTGCGAGAACTCCTTGTTTACTCGGTGTTCCTGACCATCCTTTGCGTGTGTAAGTATCACCTTTATTATTCCTTTCTAAAAATTCATTAGGTCAGCAGGATGACCTTGAAATTCGCGAAAATGTCCATTAGTTGAACAAAAAGGCGAAACCGCGAGTATACCTCTGTACGGTAAAAGTGGAGTACAAAATTAGCCCTAACCGAATTTGGAAGTAGGCCACCGTATTGATATTTAATAACATTATTAGAAGGCTCCGTAAATAGAATCTCGATTGGTATTTCATCTCAAACCGGAGAAATTAAGCTAATGGCAAACCGGTTAATTATTAGAGAAAGATAGTAATAGACGCGATCGTCGCAGCGTGTCCTCGGAAGCGCCTAAGCGTGACCACTGGTCACTACTGGAGCGTGAAGACGAATCTCCCAGAATCCGATGTCCGAATTATTAGCTTGGGTGTGGTCCAGCCACGAGCCGAGGAAATCAAGTCGACCAGTAGACCACTACGACGCGAATAATTAGCTAACACAGCGACCCGCTTGACCACGGACACTTTTTCTTCATTTTCCAAATCTCTCAAGTACATCACGTCCAAATATTTAATCGCCATAATTTATTTCCAAAAATAAAGTCACTTTAATTTTTCCATTTAATTGTTTTTCTATGGGAAAATTTAAATCACGTCTCTCGCTTTAAGAATAAACGTTTTAATAAAATATAATTCGCGCACGAAGAAAGAATTTCTACGAATACTAGTTTATCAGGTCTTAGATTCTATACGCACCAACATAGTGAACTTTACCTAAGTGTACTGCTCGATGGACCATAAAAAAACTTCGTAAGTTTATTAAATACGACGGAGAATAATATACGTTAAGTATTCAAATTTTATATCCGGATTTTAACAATACAACCAGGCCAAGAATACATGCTACAGGGAAAAAATATTGACTAAATCAATATAATTAATGGCTTCCTATTTGATTTTGTTTGGTCAATTCTTAAGAATATGTTATTGAAAAACCGAGACAAAATAAAATAAACCTTAAATTACATCAATAAATTGCCGATTATATCAGGAGTACATCAAAGATAATATTCAACTACCATTTCCTCGTAGACGAATTCATATCAAGGCGCTTCGTCATGCAAATTACCGCGTATGAAGCGAAATCTCTTGCAATTCCCGTGAAGCTAAAATTTAATGAAATATCCGACTTTTACCGTGGCGCTACCTCTCGGACAAAGACGACATTAAATAATTGTGGGGAAATGTACAGCCCAAATTAAGATCAATAAAAAATAAATAAGACATCAATCACCTTTAAATTTGACCCACAAACTAACCGAGGTGTTACACACCGATTTTGTTCAAACTCGGGGGATTGGTAGACCTTCATGTAACTTGAAAAATCGTAAAGGGATTTTATTCAATGGGCAACGGTTTTGCCATGGTAACGAAAAATGTTTTTGACAACATAAAATGGAAATTTTCCCATTGAAAATAACATGGGATTTTGACCGATTCCAAGGGTCCCCCCCCCTGTGAAACATTTTACAAAATTAAAAAAAAAATTAAAATACCAAAATTATAAAAAAATTGATAAAATTTTTGAAAAAAATCAAAATTGATCACATTTTGATCAATTTTTTTATTTTTTTTTCACAGGGAAATCGGTCAAAATGCCATGTTATTTTCAATGGGAAAATTTAAATTTTATGTTGTCGAAAACATTTTTCGTTACCATGGCAAACCCGTTGCCCATTGAATAAAATCCCTTTACGATTTTTCAAGTTACATGAAGGTCTACCAATCCCCCGAGTTTGAACAAAATCGGTGTGTAACACCTCGGGTAGTCTCCTTGTCAGTGATTGTTGTGCCTTGGGTATTAGCCTAGCTGATAATTAATATTTATTATTATTGAATATTCAAATGAATTCCTACCTACGATTTGTACACCTGATTACTAAAGTTACTACCACCTCGATTCCTGCTTATATCAATTGTCTGAATCCGCAGTAACATTCGGAATGGCCAGCCCGAACATGTACTATCAAACCAAAGTGCTGAGCGAACTGTTCCTCGATTCCAGTCCCACGAGTGGCTCAGCCGTCCGTTCTGCGAGCCAAATGAACGACTTTTGGGGAGTAAGTAAACTGTCATCTGAACGATTTCTCTATCGAAAGATACGCAATATAATTTGTTTGCGTTCAGTTCGCCCAATCGGCCATGTTGGACAGCCTGTACTGGGAACACTGGTACAACAGCAACGTTACAACCGCGGACGACAGAAACATCCTCTTCGAGAACCGACTATTAGGCTCCCCCCGATTGAGACAACTTCGTGTTTTGAACGATTCTTGCAAAGTCCATGAGGACTTCAAAAAGGCCATATCGCAATGCTACAACCATTACTCGCCGCATATTGAAGACCCCAATCCGTTTGGACTTATGAACGGCTCCGCGTAAGCTTTGATTAAAAGTCCCAGAAATTACGAATAGGTTTACGAGAGCGCCTCGTCAATGTTGCAGATGGTATTACCATTCGGAAAAACAACTAAACGGGTCGAACCATTGGGGATTGTTGGCCAGTTACAGCGGTGCCGGATCCTTCGTGGATATCGGGATCACCAAAGCGGTGGCCAAAGAAAAAATCAAAGAGCTCTTCGACAACTTGTGGATTTCCAGAGCCACCCGAGCGGTGTTCCTAGACTTCACCACTTACAACGCAAATTTGAACTTATTTTGTATCGTCAAGTTAGTTATTGGATATAAAATTTCTTTAACAATTACTACATCGTTTGTAATTTGATGCAGAATTTTGTTCGAGTTCCCGGCGACCGGAGGCATGCTGACCTCCTGGACATTTCGTACGGTGAAACTCATTCGATACGTAACTACCATGGACTTCTTCGTCATGGGCTGCGAAGGCATGTTCGTTCTGTTTATCATTTATTACTGTATCGAAGAAACCATCGAGGTATCACTCGTTATTAGCACTTAGCGATCGTAACACAATTCTAAAATATATATATATTCACAGATAAGAAGTCACAAATGTTCCTACTTCAGTTCTGTTTGGAATATACTGGACGTTACCGTTATTTTGGTAAGGTCAAAGATCACTTTAAATTCATAATGTACAACGGAGTTGCCCTATGCAGTGTATGGTAAAATTCTGCACAACTATTGCTTGGCGGTTCAATATTCATCACCCAACGTTTATTTCCTATTCCTAACTCCCATAATTACAATAGTAGCTCGAGCTGCCATGCAGTAGTTCTGAGAATTTCACTTTAAATTGCTTTGGACAGCTGATATATAGGACAATTTAGTTGTATATTAGCTTTACTGATATCGGCCGATCTCCGAGTAGAGTCAGAATTACTACAGAGTATTTTAATGAGCCCCAAAAAGGCGAAACCGGTCTACTGTTGGGAACTATGGACTGAAATTTTACTTTGGCACTTAAAATTCGTCAAATAATTTTCAAAATGGTTACATCTTTCTTTTTTCACAGATTTCTTTAGTTTGTATCGCGTTTAGCGTTTACCGGACGATAATGGTGGATAGTTTGCTGAAGGGCTTACTAGAAAATCCAGACATCTTCGCTGACTTCGAGTTCCTGGGCTTTTGGCAGACTCAGTTTAACAACGTGGTCGCCATCGCGGTTTTCTTCGCTTGGGTCAAAATATTCAAATACATCAGCTTCAATAAAACAATGACCCAGCTGTCCTCGACTCTTTCCAGGGTATGCAGGGAAGACAATATAACGTAGATCAAAGAACGTTTAACAAAGGATATCTCTTAATTAACAGTGCTCCAAGGATGTGGCCGGTTTCGCCGTCATGTTTTTCATCGTTTTCTTCGCTTTTGCCCAATTGGGATATCTTTTGTTCGGAACGCAAATAAACGACTACCGTTCCTTCACACGAACTGTGTAAGTATCCCTACAAGCATTTTTGCAAAACACTAAGGGCAACGTGGTTCGCAAACCGAGTTGCTCCGTGTGAATGTACCAAACATTTCCACAACGTGTTGAACACACCATCACTTTTGGCCAAGTTTTGAAAAACGGTTGCTTTTGGTGACCGAGGCTATTAGTTACAAATATTTATATAAATATTTTTCATTACACAAAGCTTAATGATAATGTTAATCTTGTCCACTTTAATTAATGTAAAGTAACTTATTTTGTAGTAGTAGAGGTGTTTTATTAGAAATTGAAAGTAATTATCTTTGCAACGAGATTTGCTAACTATAGTTAAAAACTTTGTTAACCAAGTTGACTCCAGTGAAAGGCGTTTAAATGGATGAATGCAATTTTGGTTGTTGCAGTTTCACCTTGCTTCGTCTCATTTTGGGAGACTTCAGTTTCACAGATTTGGAAGCCGCGAATCGGGTTTTGGGACCCCTTTATTTTCTAAGTTTCGTCTTCTTCGTATTTTTCGTTCTAATGGTAAGTGACGCCACCGATTGTTATTAACTCTGAAAAGGTCTGTAATAATATACCTAACAACGAATGGTCCTTAGAATATGTTCCTGGCCATAATCAACGACACCTACGCCGAAGTTAAAGTTGAAATAGCGGGCCAAAAGAACGAATTTGAAATCGGTGACTATTTCAAAAAGGTATAGAAATGAAATACAACTTACCTTACCGTAAGCCAATTGGTAAATACTTCAATGTTATAGGGATACAATAACATCCTTACCAAACTTGGTAAAAGAGATCACCTAAAGAACATGGAGAACGCTTTGAAGATGGCTGACTCCGACGGAGATAAGAAACTAACATATGAAGAAGTTAGAAAGAAGTTGAAAGAGTAAGGTTGAGTTTTTAATTGGAGAATAATCTTGAATGCTAATCACGAACAACATTTAGGCAAAACTTTTCGGACATGGAAATAGACATGGGTATTCGCGAAGTACGACTTGGACGGAAACTTGGAACTGGATGAGAACGAGATGCAACAAATGTTCGCCGATCTGGAAGGTGAACGCAACAAACTGGACTGGGAGATACAAAAGG
Source organism: Leiobunum rupestre (assembly GCF_980474605.1). NCBI lineage: Eukaryota > Metazoa > Arthropoda > Arachnida > Opiliones > Sclerosomatidae > Leiobunum > Leiobunum rupestre. Next base: position 13,993,524 of record NC_143388.1, read on the forward strand.
AACAAGACCAACCGGACTCTGCCGCCGACGAAAATCCACTCGGATCGGGCGTCTCCCTCGATGACTTCAACGTGTAAGTAATTAAGCCTTTCATCCGCATTTGACCATGTTGCTCGACTAACTACCGACTGTCTTAGATTATGCCGACGCGTGGACCGTATGGAACATTCAATTGGAAGTATCGTGTCGAAGATTGACGCCGTCCTACTCAAGATGGAAGCCATGGAAAGGGCTAAAACCAAACGACGCGACAACATGAATAAGATTCTCGACAGTGTCAACCAAGTAATTGATTTTGATAAATCAAAGAATTGACGCGTTATATATGGTCATTTATTCGCAGAACAATGGGTTGGATGACAGGGGCAAGAGGCAAGAAATGGAGAAGCGAGTCAGAGAGGAATTGCAAAGGTGGGACTCGGAGGCGTCCCTAAACTCACCACAAAACCAGATGGTGTGTAACCAAATATCAGTGTTTAAAATGCCATATTTTGTTGTAACCTGGGAAAGCTTATATTTTATAGCACACCCTGACATAGTTCACAGCAAAATGTAGTATTTTAAATCCTGCAATAAATATCTAATATTTGTACATTACTAAACGTTTACTTAAATATAGAAGCATCCTAACGGAGGCCCGTAAGGATCAGGATCTCGAACATTTCCGTTAAAAACATCATTTCGGTGCTAGTTGTGTATAGATATAAAGTGATAAATTGTAGATTTAGAAATGTAAAAAAAAATTAATGGCCTTTGTAGAATAGTGAGTCAAGAAAACCCCTATATTTCTCTCAAACGTATCTGAACTTAACATCGTAGTGTTTGTTTTAAGTTAAAACGCAACTATTTATTAAAAGAAGCGTATCCTTTTAAAACGTGAACTTCGTTTTAAAACTAAACAATGAAACGATACCTGTACAATCCTCATTTGTTTTCGAAGACAAACAAAGAATCTTTTTCGAACTTCGAAGTATTTTCGGTAGCTAGTCAAATATAATAAAAATACTAAAAATATTTTAAAAATAAATGGATAATTAGAAAAAGAGAATCACCACATTGTTTTTCATCTTCACTGCATTTTAAAGTCGAGCTGACGAAGTTTCGTTTAAAATTAAAGATATTATTAATGTAAAAAAAGTAGTATTTTGAACTTTTATTTTACTAGTTTTATATTGTAAATTATATCGTAATGTATAGAAATGTAAATTTTAATTTTTGGTAAGCGACTGTATAGGGCTTAAAATAAAAACACTAACCAAAATATCCTGGTATGCAGATTGTTTGTGTTTATTTAAACGCGAAGACGTTATCAGCCAGACTATTTAAGTTACTTAAATCGAATTTAACATGCATAAATAATTATGCGGGTTAAATATGTCTACAATGTCTGGCCATTGAGGTCTAGTGTAAAATTTATTTATAGAGTTTTGAAATATTTTGAAGAACGCATCAAAGCAATTGTTTCCGATTCACTCTGGAAACGGAACGGGGAAAAAACAAGAGAAACTTTTCTATGTCAAATTTACCACTTTCTTGCGTTTTTTCGACAATGACATTTTGTTGGTAATAATAAAATATGTAGACCGTTAAAACAGTCCACCTTAACCACAAAAGTTTCCGTAATAAAATAAAAACAACTACTTTTAAGGCTTATTTATATCCAAGTTCTGTTATTATTAATATTAAATATGATTATTTCGATTAAAATTAGAGATAATTCTAGATTAAGAACGATTCCCCTATCCTACATGCAAATTTTGTTCCCTTTGATAGTGACATGGTGAAATTGATTACGATGACGCTACAACCGGTTTTGAATATATACTACGGAATTTGCTATAGATTTTAGATGTTCACTGAAGCGCGAAAGCATTTAACTAAAAAAACCTTCTTAAAAGTGTCTTTTTAAAAGAATTTTGATAAAGAAAAACCAGTAAGAGAGTAATAGTCGGCATTGGCTGTTTTTTTCTTCTTCTGATGGCTCTGTAAAGATACAGCATGGCATCTTTAATGTCGAGAGTTTAAAAGGAAGACCGTTTTAGAGTTTTAGTTCCTGGTTCGTTAGTTGGCAGAATTTTCGCGCGAAGAATGGGTTATATCCTAATTTACGGCGTTTTAAAGTGTGATGTTATTACGGCAATAAGATTATTTGGCGGCAGCCGTTACTTTTGGCTTCTTAAAATGTGGAGTACTCGTTACGCTCGAATACATGTAGTGATTAGTCGGCGTAAGAATTTATAAAACTCGACTGTACCATATTAACTTATGCTGATCTTGAAATTGAATTGCTAAAGGCTGAAAGTAAATAGTAAAAAAGTCTCCATCTTGGAAGCAAAAATGAAACGTGCACCTTCTCAAGCTTGGGGAAGTTCTTCTCAATGAGAAACAATTTCAAAACAAATCAAAATTTGGCGAGCGCATTGCTCCGTCTGTCAAGGTACTCGTATTAGTGTAGTTTGTACAGAATAAAGATGCTACAAGTTTCACCTACACATTTTCGATTGCTGACGTAAATTGTCTTCTCTCTAAGATATATATTATATACTTCTGGTAAAGGTCATTCTACATTCATACAGGGTTTAGTGAAATAGATTTGCAGGTATGAGATTTGGGAACCTTTGATATTATAAAAGTGTTGTTTCTATGAAACACCATGGAAACGAACATGTAGCAGAAAATAGTGTTATCGACAGCCTTGAACAGAAGCTATTTAAGAAGAGAAAAAGTAATTATAGCAATGACCCACTCTGGGCCACCAGAGAATCAAGGTGCCAAAGAACTACCCTTGACCTTTTTATACGACGTCCAGCAAAATAAGCTAATTACGATTATATTTAAGCAGATAACTTATAGAGTTATGATATAAAACGTTACTTTTGTCATCTAAACTACGTTTTATAAGACTCGTCTGAAGAGGGTATTACCGTACAACAACGACTTTTATAAAAAAAAATATAAATTAGGTGATTACGCATTAAAACAACTATTTCTTAGTGAGAATGAAACTACTTTTTTAAAATTACACATAAAAATGATTAAAAAGTACTGTTGTGTAGTCAGAATGAAACTATTTATTAAAACTAGCCATATGAAATGATTTAAAAGAGACATAACGCTAATAAAAATATTTTCTAAAACAAAACATGTGAAATTATAAAAAAACAACTGCTGCTTTGGGGTATTTTAATCATTTGATAAACTAACAAGGAGACGACCCGAGGTGTTACACACCGATTTCGTTCAAACAAATTGGTAGACCTTCATGTAACTTGAAAAATCCCAAAGGGAATTTATTCAATGGGTAACGGTTTTGCCATGGCAACGAAAAAAGTTTTTGACAACATAAAATTGAAATTTTTCCTATTTAAGCCATATCGGTTCATTTTCACCCATTTGGTTCAAATTTATCCAAATGCGTTCAATTTTAATTTTCTTTCAATATTGTAAAATGTTTCACAGGGGGGGGGGGGGGAACCTTGGAATCGGTCAAAATCCCATGTTATTTTCAATGGGAAAATTTCAATTTTATGTTGTCTAAACATTTTTCGTTGCCATAGTAAAATCGTTGCCCATTGAATAAATTCCCTTTAGGATTTTTCAAGTTACATGAAGGTCTACCAATCCCCCGAGTTTGAACAAAATCGGTGTGTAACACCTCAGGTCGTCTCCTTGTAAGTTTACTGAATCAAATTGGCCAATAAAATAAAAATAGTTTCCATATCGAATACCCATTTCGAGCTTGTTGTAAGTTTTCGAACAAATGCACCATCTCAGGTAAAAGGTAATAAAACGTGCAATGATCTTGGCTCGTATAGAGTCTCACTGAGAAGTTGAAGAAAAAAAAATACAAATTTCGAAATAATATTCGTATTTTCTCCTTAATGGGGATCCTCTTTCGAAATTTAGGCTAAAAAAATATCCATTAGGGTCAGTGAAACAAAAAAAGTCGTACATATTCGCGGTTCGGTGCATTTGCACATCGTGCATCCGAAAGACCCATAAAATGCTAAAATACAATAATCAGTCTTAAATGACTTAAATAACAAAGTAACTGCTTGTCAGTATTATAGGCATAAACATTGTAGCTATAAACAAAAAACAAAACGTTCTTAAATCGAGCAAATGCTATCATTCAAAGAAATTGTTCAAGGAAATCTCAAATTGCAGAATACAGTACTCTGTTTTCTCACCAATAGTTTGATGCTGAACCATATTTCATTTGATTTTAAAGAACCACAAAGCGTGCGCTAATCGTTATTTCTTAAGGAAAATATCAAACTACGGTTCTTTACGGTAGCGTTTGTAGTAAATTGAGATATCATACAAATTCCGAATCTTGAAATAGCTTTGTAATACCGCGCGTAATATGACGAGCTGTGAAAAAGATTGAATCTAGGATAAAATGGTAGCAGAAGTCTATATTATATGTCTAACTTTCTAATGTACAAATAGTGACAACAGGGATAGGTTTAACAATTATTCATGATTAATAAAATTCTATGAGAAACTCGTGAAAATAAATATCAAGAAAAAATAATATTTCAAGAGAATTATCCATCTCGTTTTATTTTTAATGTATTAAACAGTCACTTTCTAAAGCTTTTAATTGGTTCATAAGTAAATTAGAAAAAGCCAGTGGAATTTTAACAATTTTCGTCAATAAGCGGAGGATAATACACGGAATCACGATGTGATGCACACATTCGCATTAGCAGCAAGAAATGGAAATCTTCCTAGAGAATGCGAAGGTTCATTTTTAATAAATATTACTTCTGATGGTATTAATATCAATTTAATAATTTGTAGAAACCTATTGTAAAAAAATCAGGACACCTCGAAAATATCTACATTGAATACATCCCAAAAATGAAATGACCCCAATATATAACATCCAAATAAAAGTACCATTTAAAAAATGGGGTCCAAGAGTAATAACGTACAATAAAAAACGGATTAGGTACAGTAAATTAAAAGATTTCCCCCACCCGTATATCCGTATTTGTAGTGAATGTAGTGTACATTATAATCATAAGCAGATCTTTCAGTTGCGGAGGAACCGCATGCTTCAACACCCATTGAGAATGCTTTCGCGCGTGTATGTCCGAACAAGGCCAATCAGAAGGCCTTAGCCCCGTGTGGTTCTAACGCGAACAAAATTAATCAGTTTTCCGCCATCCTCAATCCAGGATGATGTTGGAGCCAGTGAAGCGCTCTGTCCTCGAGATGAGAAGCTGGAAGTTTTCCTTTAATTTGGGGGCTGGCACGTGACCCTCTTTAAGGGGAGGGGGTGTGGGTTTGACGGGGAAAACAGGTACCACCAAGAGAGACGGGTGACTCTCCGATTCTTCATTTCATCCGTCGCTCTCTCGCGGATTAAACGTGTTCATCCATTGCCGTTACGTATTGGATTACAACAGTTCCTGAACAGAGATATCAGTTATCCGCGCTACTTCTGAGGGATACCTCTCCAATTTCGCCATGATAGTCCACAGCAGCGCTACCATGGTGAGTTACCACTTTGTAGACGTTTTTTAGTTTTAAGGTCACCTTTTAACTCAAAAACTAAAAAAATATAAATTTTTAAATATAATACCTAACAAACTAGGGTTTGTAACGAGGGGTAAGACAGTCTCAGATAATCTGTTCACCGAGTTCGTGCATTTAGCACTGTTAAAGGTACATATTTTCAAGAGTTCGTGATTTCCATTTAGCACTGTCAAAGGTACGGCAGTGTACACCGAGTTCGCAGAGTGTCTTTCCCTTCGGTTTGTAACTATGTAAGCATTGGAAAGCTCTCAACATGTTATAGGAAAAATAGGGCATTTATAGGATTAATAGTTTAGAAAATTGGGAAGTGTAGGACACTTTTGGAAATTTTTATGAATAAATTGGAGAATACTGGAGATTTTAGTTGAAATTATAGTAAAATAAAAGTTTCAATTATTTCAGGTCAAAAACGGTTTATTTTAAAGAAATGTTGTTTCATAATTAAGCCGAAAAGGTCGAAAATCTTTCTACTTGACTTGGGGTAACGCAACAACTAATGTAATATCGTTTGAAATTATTTCCAGCTTTGTGGTTTCGGATTTATTTTGAAAAAGTTACGAAAAATTATAAAATAGTTAAATTTTAGGAGGTTAAAGAAATACATTGAAAACATTGAAAACAATGAAAAGATATAGGAAGCCTTGTCACCCTGTAATGTATAAAATTAATAAATGTTAGTGTAAAGTTGATTCGTAAAAATAATCTGTTATAATAATTTTTAATATAAGGAAATATTCTAGGGAAGTTGGTCTTATAGATTTCAAATTTCATTTAAAAAAATACACACTTTTCGATTGATGTTTGAAATTTCTTAAAATTTACGATGTTTACTTTTAAGTTAATCATGAATTATTTTAATTAATTACGGATATCATTATTTCAATTTCTTAAGAAATTTGAAAAAAGTCAAAGATACTTGAAAATTAACAAATAACAATAATCTCTATTATTGAACCGAAAACAGAATGAATGAAAAATTGGGCACTTGTTTTTCACATTGAAAAACTCTATTCACAAGAATCCTACCTTATGTAAAATTCACATTGAAAAACTCTATTACTATTATTCAACGAAATAGGATCCCTGGAAAATGGGCTTTAAAATTTAAATAATAATTAAAAAGGAATCAAATGTAATTGCAAATATCAGGCTCAAGTGCTAGATAACGGTAATTGAGTTTCCTTTGAAACGATCACGCTCAGTAATTTATCTTTCGCGGAACAAGAAAACGCCTGAAATTAGACTTCTGACATTGAGTAATCTCGGGATTTCAAAGAAGTCGCTTCATTCGTAACAATTCGTGAAAGTAAAATTATACCGACCACGCCCAGCTCGCTCTATCGAAAAGAAATGCGTCTCTTAGACACACACACAATATGGGAGCCACTAGAGCGTGTAGTCCATTAAAGAATCCATACTATCCATTAGTTTCACAGACACCTCTTGGTTTGCGGAGTGGCGGCTCTTATGGTCACGTTCCTCACCCCCGGACAAGGTCAACAAATGGGAAGAAGCACCCACCCCAACCACAATTACTTCCCGAATGGCACCATGATAACGAATCCTACGACTGTGTACTCGCCCAAATTGAGCGACAGTGTTTGGGAGGACAAACTCTGGTCTGCCGGTTCTGCCCAGCACCCAGTCATAGTGGATGACCGGAAACAGCAACAACTATACAAAGTAGGACATTCATTCGGGTGGTTTGACGACCTAAGAAGCGTGTTTAAATTAGAGGTCGTTTGAAGGTTACGGAGTGGAGTAGCAAAATGGAAGAGATGCCGGAACACTTTCAAGAGAGAGCCAAATACTCGATGCCCAGGATCGCGACTCAACCTCGACCGATACCTCAGGCATCAGCCTTGCAGGCCTCCCAGGCCTCCAGCGAAGAGGCGGGGCCCGAAGGCAGTTTCGAAGAGGAGGGGGCCACAGCGGGATCCTTCAAAGCACCAAGATGCGCCGAGTCGGGACGCTACTATTGCAGCTACAAGGAAGACTATCCACAGTAAGTTTTGTTTCTTAGTTATACCGATCTTCGTTCATTCTTATCAAAAGTCTATCATTGATTTTCATAAGTGTGTCATTTAGCCGAACCAATTACTTATAGTTATGAATGAAGTAGAATTGAGGTCGCACCAAAAATATCAGTGCCGCTTGAAAACAAATTACGATCAGGCAAAGAGCACCGTAAACCTAATATCTTAGATTGAAGTCCACCGAAAATGTGTGGTCATTCTTATAATTTGTCACGCGGAAGAGAGGGAACTGTCACCCTTATTATGTGAAACATCATTATAAATTGACGGTCTTATTTATTGATTCCTCGTCGTTCCATCGTGAAACTTTTGTTTGGATTTTGTTTCGTGTATCAAAATGAGAAATATCAAATAATATTTGTCAAGGACATAAGAAACAACGTGTTTTTAAAAACCTAAAGCTCAGAAGGGCGGCATGTTCATTGTCAAACAATAAAAAGGTGGTTCCCACGGATAACATTAACTATTTATTGCACGTTAAACGCAGTTAGACTCTAGCAAATATAGGTGCTTGCAGACTAATGAATATTTTTAAGCGTTTGTAAAACTTGAAAAGCGAAATAGCATGAATCTTGAAAACTTATAAATTTTAAATAAGATATCGCAGACTGGGCTAGAAAACCAACTGAAAAAATTAATAATAAACTTTAAATTTATGAACAATTGGATCTTTATTAGATATTCCAAAAACTATTTATAATAAAATACCAAAATATGAACGTCTCGAACTGTCCTTCACGTAAAATAATGCAAAATTATAGCTCTGTAATTCTGTGGTACTAGAGAAATAAAGTAGATGAAACTTGCAAGATTTATCTTTAAAATAATTTTATCTATAAAGTTTTTCTGAGAACTAAACGGATATTGAAGCATAAAAATTGATTTAATTGAAACCGAAAGAAGCGCACGAGCGTTACAGCTCGCAACTGAGGCTTATCGTCCTCATTTCAAAAGTTCTGACCTCCAATTTACGTAAACGGTAAAATAATGTTTGCGACGAATTAGCGTACTAGGAACATCGTTCACCGTCTCCCGCTCCCTCTAAACGCTTAAGTAGTCAAGGGATACCACAAGGAACACTTTGGAAGCACTGCCTCACACCTTTCGGTTCCTTTCCAACACTATACACAATATCTGACGTGGTTCGATGATTTTCCGCTTGGCTTAACGCGATCGCTCGTATGGCTCCACGCTTATCTATGGCACCCTGCTCGTTGCACGCGCAAATACATATCGATTTCTAATTACCTCCGTCTTCTTCTTTTCGCAGGGAAGTGGTAACCCAAGTCACCAAATACTTGAAATGGCCCCTGGAGAAACTGTTCCGCGACCTAAAAACATCCAAGCTTCCCAAGATGGCCGAATCCGCTCAGGGAACTCTGGTGTGCGATTCATTAACTAGAGTCGTTCGACCCGGATGGGCCAAAAACACTAACGGGAAATGGCTGGTTGTTATCAACACTGACCATTATCACCAATACGTCACCGAAGTTGTGTGCAGGTAATAGATATATTCTTAAAAACTCATAGCACCGCTGTGTAATTCGTCTATTTTGATTATAAGATACAATTAGTTTTTCAATTTACATTGAGTAACGTAGTGGTCAACGCTAGAAGATCATAAACTGCTGGATTTTCTTCTGCTAAGCTGACTCTTTGTAATTTATTGTCCGCTTGGCAGACGAAAATCGAGTAGTTTATGAACTTCTCGCCTTGACCACTATGTGGCTCTATATAAACTGAAAAAGATAATTCCATAGAAAAAGATTAATTTATTGTTTCGTACAAACAGGTATGACGGAGCTTTCTGTAACTTTATCCCACCGTGCTACCACGCCACTTGCCAACAGAGATACAACACGCAGTTCCTTCTGGTGGTGGACCCCTTGAACCCGTACAAAGGCCCATTCATGTCACAATTCGTTTTCCCATCCTGTTGCGTGTGCCACATTCCAAACACCATCAAATCATAAGTGATTAACATTCCCGAAATGTACACCGCGTCGAACACTAATTTATATATTTTTAACATATTAGACTCACCACAAGTGATATAGTATTACGATCAGATAATGATAATTTCATTAAGTCTGAGTTATTAATTTGAGTACGAACTTCCACGACCCGTAATCATGTTCTTGGTTTTAACAGTACATTATCGCAGTATATACCTCAAGTTTTGTAAACAAAACGGTGTTCAACCAAATAAATTATTTTCGCTGGTATACAATGTGTGGTTGAATGTTTTTCTAACAGCATTGAATTTGCATGGGATATCATTGGTCTGTGTTTATAGTTTTTATAGATGACTTAAACATTTTCCTTAAGATTATAAAGCGAAGTGGAACTTCCGAATGGAGAAATATGGATTTAATATTCAATATTGGTGGGAAAACTGACCGATGTTTCTGTTTCCCATTGAAATAAAAGAACGACATAGTCGCTTAGTTAAACCACCCACATCGCTTAAACGTCTTTAGCCAGGGCCAAGGACGGTGAGATATGTCAGAAACGAAACTTATTATTGATAGAAGAAAAATGGTGCAAGATAATATTTTTTCCTATACCGATCAGAAAGAAAGAGGCCCTGGTTATTGAGCTTTAAATATTTTATTATATTCTTAAGATAGAACGTACACGTTCCATTTTATTTTTGTTGGTTGAAGGTACCATTTAAGTAGTTCTTGATGCGCGACTGGATAGACCGGGACAACGCGGCAAATATGGCAAGCGTTTGGGTTAAACAAATGAATAGGAATTTTATTGCGGAAGAACGTAGTGGATCTCATAAGTAATAAGTACCCTTTATTAAGGATATGACCAGATTATCCAACAGGAGAATACATTATCGTAGTAAACAAGCCAAAATGTCCACAGACATTGTTGATATTAAACGGAAATCTCGAGCGAAAAGAAAAAAACTGATGAGATACGTGTTTTGTTTCAAATTTATTTTCATCACGGTTTGTTTCGTGTTGTGTTCGTTGCAAGTATTCGCCTACATTCAAATGTACCGCCGCTTCGATACCACTGTAGATATCTACTACGAACCAATTAAAAAGGTAGAATCACCTGGATTTACCATTTGCAATGTTAAATACAGGTAAGAGCGAAGAGGGACATCCATTCATTTACTGTATCTCCTTCACAATTTCAATATAGTTATCATAAAGAAGCCCTTCGACGATTATTGGGAAAACAAACGTGTACGAATAAATCTTATCATGACCTTGTGAGTTATTTACATTTTATTGAAAAGTAACTTTAATAGTAATTTGCAATTAAGATTAAATATTACATTGGTCGATCTACCATAAACCCAATGTTTATAATCTATCTCTTACCAGATAAATTTACATATTGGCCATTTAAAAAACCACGTACATTGGCAGGCTCGACGCTAATATCCCGCCAATCGCGAACCACTGAACAGTTTTTGAAACGCACTATACAGGGTGTTTCAAAAAGTTATGCAAAAATTGTAAGGAGTTGTAGGGGTGAGTTGAGAAGTATGCCGGTTTTTTCCCATTTTCCTACGATGAGGTAAAAGAGCGCCAGAGAGCTTCAAAGTGTGGCCTACTAGCCCCTGGAAGTAGTCTGCAACAAGGACAGAACCAAGCAGCAGGGAAATGCGATTTCAGGGGTACGATGAATTTGCGAGAAATCGCGGTCCATCACAACTTTAAATACTTTTTAAGCTTACTTTTTTACGCTGGTTACCTCGATTTGTTTACAAAGTCCTTTTTTACCTGTCACAAGAACCTAAACCTTAATGTTCGCATTTCCCTGCTGCTTGGTTTTGCGCGTGTCGCAGCCTACTTCCAGGGGCTAGTAGACCACACTTTGAAGCTCTTTTAACTCATCGTAGGAAAATGGGGTAAAAAACAGGCATACTTCTCAACTCACCCCTTACAACTCCTTAAAATTTTTGCATAACCTTTTGAAACACCCTGTATAGTTTCTTTTGAAATGTCTTTTCAAGTGAATAACAGTATAGTGTAGGGGGATCAATACTTATCTCGTAAGATCATTTGTAACATAATTACTCATAAGTGTGCCTCTGTGTAACATTTCAATGAGACCTGGTTTCACACGGAACATACAATAAGTGTACCCAAAAACGGAAAATTCTTTTACTCTTTCTCTTTGTGGTGTTGAGAAGGTGACCATGGAAACTAAATCAGGCGATCGCGAGGCGCCAGCTAAACTAGAAGAACTTGTCAAAATTAGAAATCTGCTTCACTAACTTCCGTTTTCCTTCAATAAATTAGATGACGCGTATATCGTCACGGAGTTGTAAGTGACGCAATTTACGTCAGATCTCGTGAACAAGGTTTCATTAAAGAAAATGCTTTTATGGCATACTTTCTTATGAGTAATTATGATACATATGGTAAGAGATATATTATATACCTCTGTTTAAATTTTAGTTTTTTCAGTGTGATTGTAGATTTTAAATCTTATTATGTTCTAATTAAAACCAACTAGAGAGCGGAAGGTAGGAGTTTGCTTAAAAATTTTGATCTGGATACTTTGAGATCCCTGGAAAGCAAAATTAATAAATCTTCCTTGGTCTTTATTTTCGACCAAAACATTTTTACGCAATTTTTAGTGCAGTAAGTACTGATTTTCCTGTTAGAGCTATATTGAGTCATTCATTATTATCTTTTAGTTTTATAAAACCAGTGTACAGTAATATTGATATTTAAAACATATATTGAAAAATATCGATCTAAATGTTAATCCTCTGACATTGGTCGTATCGTCATTCAATCTATATTTTCTCTGCACAAACAAAATATATGGTTAAACTAAGAGATAAGACTTCGACAATAGCGAAGTCATTGGATGGGATCTTTCTTACAGTACACGCCGTACACCATTTGATTTGTTTTCAGAAACGGCACTTTTTTCTGGACCAATCGCTCATGTTACGCCTTCAACATAATGTATAAGAAACCAGAATTTGACTCTTTGATCTATGAATCTAGTTTTAGTAAGTCTATCCATGTACAATACGCTCGCATATATGTAATCACTCATAAGTATGCCATTAAGTAGTGGCTTAGCTAGCATGGATGACACCCGGGGCGGATATCATGGTGTGCTACTTACTAGTCTCTAGTTTGTGTAAGTTTTTATTTTTTTCACGGTCGGGTGTCACCCCCAAATCACGCCCAAACGGGTGGAACCCGCGGTGGAGCGCCCCCGCCACCCCCCCCCTAGCTACGCCACTGCCATTAAGGTATTCTTTTAATGAAACTTTGTTCAAGGATTGTGATGTAAATTTAGTAAACTCTAACGGATGACGAAATACTCGTGATCAACTATTTAGAATTTTAGATTAAGCAAACAGGATATCTTGTACGTCTGGCTTTGAAATGTGCGACATCGTAACCGAGTTTAGAAGCAAGAACAATTTCTTGTGCATTTGGCTTTGAAGAGTGCCACCGCGTAACCGGGCTTAGAAGCAAGTAGAATTTCTTGTGCACGTGCCTTTGAAAAGTGCCTTATCATAACCATCTTGGAAAGCCAGCATAATTTCTTGTGCATGTAGCTTCGAAAAGTGGCACATCGTAACCGGGCTAGAAGCAAGTAGAATTTCTTGTGCACGTGCCTTTGAAACGTGCCTTATCATAACCGTCTTTGAAAGCCAGCATAATTTCTTGTGCATGTGGCTTTAAAAACTGTCACATCGTAACCGGGTTTAGAAGCGAACAGTATTTGTTGTGCACCTGGTTTTGACAAGTGCCTTATCACAACCGTCTTTGAAAGCAAGCATTTCTGCATGTGGCTCTGACAAGGCAAATTTAACTCGCACATAGTGTTAGCTTTCTTATTGGTTGAATCAAGAATGCATTTATTTATATGGATAATGAATATGTTGAGATGCTTTTTTGGTGTTTTTCCCAATGCTAGTATGGATTTCAAATCAAGCCACAATTTCTTTGGTTCCCAAAAACTTCTATCTTTGGATGCTTTTGGAACACGCGTCAGTGGCGTTTTTCCTTCGGGGGTTGAAAACTAGACCATGGAGCCCATACAGTGGCGGACTGGCCATAGAGTGAACCTGCCCGATTGCAGGTGGGCCTCACGGACCGTTCGTGAAGTGGGCCCCTCAAACATGATAGAGTTATAGTTGTTAAAGCTGGGGCCCTTTGTCTTCTGGCAGCCCAAAATATTAAACCCAGTCCGCCACTGCCAACATAAATAAATACAGCCTTCGTTTGTAAATATGGGTAACTGTTACAAAAAGTAGGAGAATAGAAGCGTCTTAACCTTACCAGTATATATGATAATGATATAAGTAACAAATGAAAACTGATAATCAACTTTTTTCCTAATCTGTCTTAAACCAACGGGTTTCCACTCGACTCTCCAATTCTACCCACCGGAGAGCAACATGTTACTGAAAGAGAAAGACATGGCGGAGCTTTACATTCACAGCCCCGAGGAGATCCCTTTCCGCTCAATCGAGAAAATTCAGCTACGACCGGCTTTCTTTTACGAAATCAGTTTTGGGATTGTAAGGACACCTTCTTTTATTCGACCCAAGAAGCAAATCCGAACTTTTACATCCTATTAGCATTGAATAAACGTTTCCACGTTTCCTTTAAGAAAAATATTTTATCGTTACCAGAATATATTTATTTCTACATAGGGAAAATGACCGTGGAAGGTTTATTTTTGGGGGTACAAAGAATCGAAAATAGATGTCTGAGCGGGAGCCGATAGCGCTATATTTTTTGTCGAGATATTTAAAAGATTCCATCAGCCCCTAGCCAGTCCGGATTTTGATTAAGATTACCGCCACTAGATGGCGCACGTCGCGCTAAACGAATGTACGATAACCGCGTAGTATTACTCCGCGAGTTCGCCAGTCTGTTTTAAAATTTTCGGTTTTAACAATGTCGAGTAATGCAATTAATGGTAATAATAAAATACATGACAAACGAAAAGAAAATCAATCACTAAGACAATTCGTTGAACAAGAACAACGTTCCATATTAATTCTAATTAAATTCCAATAAAAGCAAACTAGGCCAAGGTGACAAAAACTCCGTCCGTTGCGACTGATATCGAAATCCGAATTTCCGCGAAATGACCACGTGTTTTGTTAAGTTTCGTATTACCAAAAATTGGTCTCCTTCCGCGTTAAAAAAATAGTGCTATTTCACCCCCCACTGTCATCCCCTTACGAGACTGATGGAACCCTTTAATGAATATTTCTAGATATTCTTTAACTTATAAGTTGCCGATTTTAGTCGAATTAAACTAAGTTTTAATCAAACGAGCTAGGAATTCAAAACAAAATCAAGCTGGCCAAAAATAATTACGCACAATATTAACACAAATTTAATTTTGTTTTATTATCGTACTTACGGTTAGCCAAAGATTTTAACTCTACTCTCTTTATTAATGAAATCTTTAGCTACCTCATTCATATAAATTTTATCTAGTTTATCTTGATACGCGTGTAGTATGCAGAGACTATTTAAGTGGTATTGTGTCATCGTACTTCTGGGCGTACTATGAAACCTGCGCACTTCGATTTATAAATTCATTTAATAGAGAAGATATTTTCAAGAATTAACTTATTTTAAATGTATATATGTATATTTATAAAACCTTTTTAGAGGGGTACAACCAAAAGTAAATATTGGGGAGAAAGTCTTGCACAAGTTGCACTGCCCGCTTCTTGTAGCTTTTATTTTTAAACTCGTTACATAATGAGCGATTGTGACGGGTGGGACAATTCAGTCCGCTCGTCCATCTGATTAATCAGGTGTGAGATGTGTGTTACGGCCACAGCAACATGGTGATACTTGGGGACAGGGACGGGACACTCGTGGCGGTAGTATGACAACGCCTCGTTGGGGGATTAGTGGTCGTCCTCACACGGCCATCCACAAACTCTGCCTCCCAGACGCTTGGGATTACACGAGTACGCCACTACTCCCGGTGGTTGCTATATGCTTTTAAACGCACTGGAGAACATTTGAGTCAGAGAGCCAATAGGATTGCTAGAAATTCGTGCCTTTTTCTCAAAAAAAAGTGCTCCTCTAGAGGCTTCTGGGTAAGTATTTGAAGCGAGCGATTTTCTTCGCGGCGTCCGCTTCGTTGGTCCGGTAATCGCGTGTCGGCCTGTCACCTGTGTTGTGTAGATTTATTTTATTGTTTATAGTACGTTTTATATTTTAGCATATTATAAGTATTAATATGCCGCGAAAAGGTACCACAAATTGATTTAAAATCTTCATCCAATTAAAAAAAACATCATTATAGTTATCCAATAATAATTCAACACTTAAGCCTTGGCTGGCCATTTCCAAGATGAAAATGACGTTTTAATAACCGAGGCACAGTTTATAGCCAATCAACGGACTTTCATTACTTTTATTAAAACCTGAAATAAACAACTGGGTGATAAACTATATAATGTAATTCTTTAACTACTTACAAATTTAGTACTGGCCTAAAAAAAAGCCCGGATAGAACGGAACTATTTTTTCTGAGGCGGAGTACCAAGTTTCAATAGAAATCCCTGTAAACACGACTGGGGGATGGAAGCAAATTCTTGAAAATATTTTTGCCCATCAAATAAGTCGTCGCGCTAAACTACCCAAGTCCAAGACTTTCTCCCCAATATTTACTGTTCGTTGGGAGGGGGGTTACAATGTACCCCCCCCCCCTATTCCGCCGTCCCTGGGAAAATGTTCAGAATTTCAGATGAAACTCGGGCATCATGGATAGTTTTCACGTGTGCTTAAATCGTAAGTTTTAGGGAACTAACTTGATTTTGTTTAGGGGGAAGGAGCTAAAATGTTCAACATAGTCATTCCCTCTAAGTAGGAATAAACACATTCTGAATAGCTACGAAGTATGAATGCTGCGAATCGCCAAAAGAATACTCCACTTCCATATTTATTGTGGCGCCATCTAGGGCAGTTTTTTTTTAAAATCATATGCTATCATAAGTTTGGTAGAAACTAGAGAAAAGGAAAGTAGATGGTGAGTTAATCACTGCGTTTGGGCCGAGGTTTGGGCAGACCGTATTAATGAAGTTTTGTTTTAACTTCCCCTTTCGAATGGAAAACGTTTTTATGGAAGATGTGCTTCTTTCCAAAAATTGGATAAATAACTACTGCCATAAGTAGCCTAATACCGATAAGTATGACAATTAGCCAATTTTATTCAGGCTTAGTTCAGCACACAGCCTCTTTGTGACCAAAAATATTCCCTAGGCAAAATATTCTATCTCTACTATTCAGTTACGTTGGAAGTTGGATCTGAGCGAAAGTGTCATTGTTAAAATAGGTTTTGTAAGAAAATAAGCATTAAAACAATAGAAAGGGTCATACTTAGTGTTATTATGTTACTTATGCTAGTGTTGAAAATATAAACATTTGCGTTTCATTTAACAGGAAGAGCTCAAGCTTTTAGGTCCTCCGTATAGGACCAACTGCCGTAACTATACCAAAGAGTGGTATGATAACAACGGAACGGGTCCACTCAGTAGAGAAGTAAGTCGCAAAATTAGGGCTGTACGAGTACTCGAACATCATCGAGTACTCGGCCTCTTTCGAGGTCGAATTCCAGTACTCGACCTCGAATTAGTAATAGGAGAATACTCGTCGATTTCCGAGTACCAAAAAAATTGCATATTCGGGTACTCGATTACTCGAATAAGCTGCTTTATAAACTCGTCGAGTATTTGTCCTCGTTGCTTCAAAGTTCAAAGAGGGGTTTTTAAACCTGTTTGGCGGGCAATAAACAGTACCTACAAATATGTACCAGAAATAATTATGGAAAATTTAAATTCATATTCAAAGAACTGTATGATTGACTGCTACTACAAAATTTCTCTTCGCGAGTGCGGTTGCATTCCGATACAGCTTCCAATATTCCCTCAAGTTTCAAACAAATGCGTCGATCATCAATATAGGGTATGCTGTTTAAATTTATGTACGTATTATACCAAAGCAGCTAAACGGACCTAATTATTACAGGCTAATTGCTTCGATTTTGGAAGCGTAGAAACGAAAAAATGCGAAAGCCAATGCCGATTGGACTGTGTGTAAGCATTTTTTAAATTTTAGTTGTCTTTTCGGCCGAGCGAGTGTGAATCGTTTCAATGGCGGACGTGGCGGGATATGTTTAACAGTGGTTGCGAAAATTTACGGTATCTTCCCATTCGACCGAATTCCCATTAGACCGAATTCCGCCAATGTTTTTGATGAAATTAGCCCAAAGGCGAGTTTTGTATTTTTCTTTTTACTACTTTTAATTTTTAGGTTAGGTTAGGTTAGGTTAGGTAACACTGCATGCTGTTCTGACAGATGCTGAAACGGATAAAACCGAATCCTAAACCCGGAGAAGTGTGGCTTTTTCGGTCGAATGGGATTGGGTTCGGTCGAATGGAATTCGGCGCAATGGAACAGATTCAAAATTTACTACACTCTGATCTTAAAGGAGTAGAATCCTATCAGCGAAGTTCACGCTTCCGCCAATACTCACTCGTGGTGCTGCAGTCTAATAGGCGGCAGAAAATTTCAGTTCCCATTCTGCTGCGCCTGCTAGTCGTATAAATATGTCTAGACAACTATTTTGTTGGGAAAAGATTCTATATTTCGAACTTGCATTATTATTAAATTGAAAAAGTCTAAGTAAATAAATAAAATATTTTATCTACACAGAAAGGTTTTAAGTTCAAAAAAAGAATGTTACGTAATTACTAAAACCCTATACCGAAGAGAAAATTATCACAATGAGCGAGTTTCAATAACCGCACCGCCTTCTATCGGTTTTAAAAATAACTATTACACAACATGGAAAAGCCTAATCTGATGTCATAGGTCATGCTAGGGTATGACATCAAAGTACCATCTTCGTCTGATTTTTACCTCTCCGAGGGGACTTTGTACCCTAGGAGGGGTTATACAACCACCGTGTCTGTCTGTGGGTCAGGCCTGCGAACGCGTTCGGATTTTCGGGGCAAAGGGTAATCACTGCGTACGCAGTTTCTTAGAATCAGGGAAAAGGTTTTTCTAAAAGCTTCCTCTTTTTGTCATTGGGTGTAGTATAAATTTTTAACGGCCGGGATTCGAACCCGAGCCCTCTTGCACGACAGGTGAGTGTTCTACCGCAGAACCACGGATACAGTTACGCTTCATTGAAAATTAAAAACTCTTCCGAGGAGAGGTATATTTTGGCTTGCCAACTTGTTAGTCTAACTGCGCATGCGTTCGATAGAATTGAAACTGTCTTATTGGTGTATTGCAAAACTTTCAACCTTTTTGGAGACATCTAGCGTTAGTTATCGCGTCAGAACAAAATGCAAAGATTAAAATACTGTTGGTCTTCACTCGTTCAGCCAATTAAAATCCCTATTTTACTTGAAATATTGTAAGAAAATACGATAATGAATTCTTCAAATAAAACAGTTCCCTAATTATATTTCACAGAATTAACACATACAGCTATACTTCCCAAGCGGCGGAGTTCCTCCTCGAGCAAAAACCAGTTAAATACATTAATTTAAAATACTTAAATACTTGGGTTTAAAGTCAGTTAATTTTCAAATGTTTCAGGATGGAAGCAAAGTCCCTATGATGTAAGTACACAAGAAGTTAGCTGAATAATTTTTAAACAGCTATTATTATATCAGGGTGACCATTCTTCCTTTATTTTATAATTTTTCCTATATTTCAATGCTTTCCTTTATTTTCCTATAATTATACCATTTTTCCTATATTTCAAAGCTTTCCTTTATTTTCCTATAATTATACCATTTTTCCTATATTTCAATGCTTTCCTTTATTTTCCTATAATTATACCATTTTTCCTATATTTCAATGCTTTCCTTTATTTTCCTATAATTATACCATTTTTCCTATATTTCAATGCTTTCCTTTATTTTCCTATAATTATACCATTTTTCCTATATTTTCCTATAATTAGATATTATTTTGTATTTCGCGCGGTTTTTTCGAATTTCCCTCGTGCCTAGTTCGCTTTTTGTAATACAGATGGCGCTTGATGTACTAAATCCCTTTGATAAATTGTAAACTGATACGTGTCATAGTGCTACTTAAAACCTGATATGCCATTTTTCCCTATGGAGAAAAACGAAAAATCGTTAAAAACGGCAAGTAAAAAAAATACCTCGATGTGGTTCCATATCAGTTTTTAAGTAGTACTGTGACACGTATCACCATAAAAAATTTCAAAACTTTTCCACCTATACCACCCGAGATACACTCGATTTACCATTTTTCCCTATGGAGAAAAATGAAAAATGGTAAAAAACGCCAAGTAAAAAACATACCTCTATGTGGTTCCATATCAGGTTTTAAGTAGCACTGTGACACGTATTACCATAAAAAAATTCATAACTTTACCACCTTTACCACGCGAGCTACACGCGATTTACCATTTTTTATTCCTAAAGTTGCGGAGATGCGGTGCAGCTTAGAACAATATATTTTAAAAACACCAATAAACTAAGATACGCGCGTCCTCGGCAACAAGGGCGTTTTTTGCTTACAAAAGTTTTTCCAGTCGGTTATTTTGAAAAATAAAATTTAGGTAGTCGAGAGTATAGTTCAAGGCACGTGTATATAAATTTTCAGAGCTGTATACCAATTTCGAACAATTTATCACCATGCGCTCTCACTATGATATCAAACTTAGAAAATGGTGGTCTTTTAAATTAGAAATTGGGACACACCTGAATTAAAGAATGTACCTCAACTTGAAAAACTGATATATTTGTGTTTCGAACGCCACCCAGCGGAATAGGTTGTTAAACAATAACTCATTTAGAGATCTTCGGTATCAGGTCCATCCTTTAACCAACTTTATTCATTAATTCACCAAAAAACCATATATGTCTACACTTGGAATGTCTAAGGATTTAATGCCACCGTGCTCCGAAACCGGCTCGAGAAACGGCGTTGCTTAAACTTACGTTGAATTTAAGGCGTAGCGAGTTTTTTTCAAATTGACCAGTGGCGTAGACAAGGGGGGGTTTCCGGGTCCAGACCCCCACTTGGGCCTACCTTTGACTGTATGAAATTTCCACCCCCTTCTCGATCCCCCTCTTAACATTCACATACTTCGCCCCGCCCCCTCCCCTTGACGAATTTCTGGCTACGCCACTGAAATTGACTCACCTGAAAACGAATTTGAGAAACCCTGATTAGCTCCAGGCTGAAGATCTCGGAGAATTAGTTAGGTTCGGCCCAAAACTTGTCTTTTTCCGCGTAAAATCACGTATTTAGATGATTTAAAAAGAGCGCGTGATGTCGCCAATTTTATCTTAGCGCGTCGCGAAAATCTCCGCTGTAAACCAAAATCATCATCAGGGCAACCATAGTCTTCCTTAGACATTCCAAGGGTTCCTGATCCATGACTAGTTTTCCATAAAGCAGCGTTCAGACTATGTGAAAATATTACCTTTGCGTCGATCATGTCGGTTCTTTCGATTTCTGACACCGTTCAGACTTCTCAACAGAGACTTTAAATTTTGGCGCGTGTCGTTTACATTTTTGCATTTCGTTGCGCTCAAAAAGTTCATAGCAGACAATTAGCCTTATGCCTCATCAGCGCTGACTCTAGGTAGTGGCGACCTTTAGAACCAACGAAATACTATAACCAATCAGAGATGGATAAAAAATTATTTCAATTTTTATGCCGTTATTACTGAGCTCTGATTGGATGAACAATCATTTTTTATGTTAATCTATGTGCAAGGTTGGTTCCTTTCTGAACAGTGAAATGAACGAACCAACGCGACCAACATAACCGAAACGACACGACCGATGCTAACGTAATATTTTCACCTAGTCTGAACGCAGCTTAAGGAAAATGTCCCAGTTTTCGGGTCAATTTAATTTTTTTCTGGTAGTAATTAAGTAAACGTTAACGCGGACAGGACTGAGTTGCGGCTGACATGTCAATTGGGACGTTTCGAGAAGATTTATTACGAACACAAGCCCCAAATCAAGGTACGAGAACATCGGAAATTGTACAAAGCCTGTGAATATTTGTTGCGTTTCTAATTATCTTTGAACTGCAGGATATCGAGATACTCGGCTATGTGGGAGGCTATTTGAGCATTTGGCTCAATCTATCGATTCCGATGTTATTCAAAACGTTAGTCAAAGCGATAATCTTTGTACATGGAAAGGTCAGAAAATACAGACTAAAAGAGCCCTTATAACAAACATCTTGACGAAAAATGGGCGTAAGTTTGTAAGAAATACATAATAAAGCATTTAATATAAAGCTTTGTCTGTCAATTCAATTACTTTATTTTTCCCTCGTTCGTACTATTTGGACATTTCCATTCCCGTTACTTGGAAAAGTTACATTTAAAGTGAAAGGGTTTTATTGTCCACACGTTAAAAATAGAAACAAATCAATATCTAAACAAACTACGTTTAATCGATTTAAAAGTTTCAACAATTCTTTCACTAAGCGTTTCTTACAAGAGTTTCGCGATCAGAAAATCAGTAGGAGAAATAGGTAACTACTAGCTTATAAGTTGGTAAGCAAAGAATATACAACCAAGGAATAAATCGGTGTTTGTTTTTAGTCTTAGCTGTCGGTTCACCAAAGGACTTTCGGTAAAAATTAATCAAGAGAACCGGTAAGTCAATCCTGCTTCAGAGGCAGCCAAGTATTACATTACCCTTAGAAGAATTTTGGTACCCTTTTTACACACAATCCGTCAGGGATTTGTGTTTACTGGGTCCACGTACAGTGTAGCCGATGCCGTCGCTGCCGTATTCCACATAACTCTTCAACTAGGGGTTCTAACATTATCTGAAAAAGGCAAACTGATTACTATATTTCCGATAAACAACCTGATTTCTCTGGCTACTTGTATCCTTTTTTATCTAACCCGCGGCTATCGGGTTTTTTATTTGGTTTCGGTAACCGACGAGACCACAGATATAGTAAGCCGTTTTTTCTCAGATAAGCGCGTAGACATCGGTCTTCATGTTGTCTACCTTTAGACATCTAGTTAAATGTTTTTTATCCTTTAAAATTTTTGCATGGCAACAAAAAATGGTCTTAGTTTCACCAAGCCAATATAAAGATACACTAAAATAGTATATCCGCAGTTATCGCGGATTAAAGATACAATTTAAAAAGCAGATCAACCCGTGAAAATCATTTAGGTTTGTCATTCAAGCGCAAAGCGTATCCGCGTACTGTCATTAGAGTAACAAAATATTTTATCCGCTAAAGGTATCGTTTAAAAATAATCCAGTTAATCTTGGAAAGCAACAGATACAAGATCACCGTTAGAAAACCTACCTTCAACAATTAGGTGTAGAAAGGTCGGTGATATGTCAATCGAAAGCATGCTGACACGCCCTCGGTAGCCCGTTATACATTTTTGGAATCGGAGAACAAGAAGTTAATCATTTTCCCATTTTAGTGGTTTTTGATGATTTTGGCCTTAAAAGTAAATTTTTTTAAATTAAGAGCGAGTTATTAAAGGTTTCGGTCGCATTAAGAAATTTTAACTTTTAGTAAGTTTTCTATCCAATTTGCGGGACCCCACAAGCCGCGGAAGCACAGTCATATTTAAATTTCGTGCCAATTTTTACAGGCGCCATCTAACTCGCTCGCGTTTCGCTACCTTCTTCGAAGTCTAGCAAAATCCGCTTAATTCTTTCTATTTCTAAGGACTGTGCCTTCTTTCTTCACAGAAAAATAAAGTTTTCCACTACCTGCTAGCACTATAATTGCATGTAGTATAGAGCAAAAAAAAACTTTTAGAGGTTAACGGTAATAGTTAGTGTAGGGAGCTGTTGGCTAGCGTGGCATGAAGAACTTGCCACCACCCTCCTATGCATTGTGACCCGGCCACCTGAGTTAATGGCTTTAAAAAGTCGCTTGATGACTTAGGCCTAAGTTGCTGTCTTGGGTATTAGCCTAGCTGATATTATTATTAAATATTTGGAGTGTAGACGTAGAAATCTCTTTCTATAAAAGTACTAAATAATCACAATGGCTTAATGTATTTTAGCCATTTTTCCCAAGAAGGCACGACACGCACAAACCTGCATTCATTTGTCTCTGTTTTATTGAATAGCGCAATAGAGTATGATAATTAAAATACCCCACACGTAAAGGCATACAAAAATGATCAATACGTTACGTACAGGCGACTATATTTTTGCGTATGCGACGATTGCATTTGGCGGTGTACGTTCATGTTGAATAAAACTACATTGAAAAGCACTTGGTAATTATCTTTAAGGGCTGTCGCTAGGCATTTTGCTGGAACAGGCAAAATAATGTTTTTAGCCGTCTCTGGCCCATTAGCAACTTTAAAAGTTTTGTTTTTTCCACATTACAAAATGATAATTTGGTGCAGCTTTATATTTTAAAGAGAGTAGTGGTGCTTTCACGTCTCCAACGTACGCGAAAAGAGAGGACCTCTGCTTTTGCATCGTCAACGAACGCGTAAAGAGAGGAGCGCCGCTTTCGCGTTTCCAACGAACGCGAAAAGAGGAGCGTCGCTTTTGCGTCTCCAACGTACGCGAAAAGTGAGGAGTGTCGCTTTTGCATCTTCAACGAACACGAAAAGAGAGGAGATCTGCTTTCGCGTTTCCAACGAACGCGTAAAGAGAGGAGGGCCGCTTTCGCGTTTCCAACGAACGCGAAAAGAGGAGCGTCGCTTTTGCGTCTCCAACGTACGCGAAAAGTGAGGAGCTCTGCTTTTGCATCTTCAACGAACACGAAAAGAGAGGAGATCTGCTTCCGCGTTTCCAACGAACGCGAAAAGTGAGGAGTGTCGCTTTTGCATCTTCAACGAACACGAAAAGAGAGGAGATCTGCTTTCGCGTTTCCAACGAACGCGTAAAGAGAAGAGGGCCGCTTTCGCGTTTCCAACGAACGCGAAAAGAGAGGAGCGTCGCTTTTGCATCTTCAACGAACGCGAAAAGAGAGGAGCTCTGCTTTTGCATCTTCAACGAACGCGTAAAGAGAGGAGCGTCGCTTTTGCATCTTCAACGAACGCGAAAAGTGAGGAGTGGCCCTTTTGCATCTTCAACGAACGCGAAAAGAGAGGAGCTCTGCTTTTGCATCTTCAACGAACGCGTAAAGAGAGGAGCGCCGCTTTTGCGTCTCCAACGTACGCGAAAAGTGAGGAGTGGCGCTTTTGCATCTTCAACGAACACGAAAAGAGAGGAGATCTGCTTTTGCATCTTCAACGAACGCGTAAAGAGAGGAGCGTCGCTTTTGCATCTTCAACGAACGCGAAAAGAGAGGAGATCTGCTTTTGCATCTTCAACGAACGCGTAAAGAGAGGAGCGTCGCTTTTGCATCTTCAACGAACGCGAAAAGAGAGGAGCTCTGCTTTTGCATCTTCAACGAACGCGTAAAGAGAGGAGCGTCGCTTTTGCATCTTCAACGAACGCGAAAAGAGAGGAGGGCCGCTTTCGCGTTTCCAACGAACGCGAAAAGAGAGGAGCGTCGCTTTTGCATCTTCAACGAACGCGAAAAGAGAGGAGCTCTGCTTTTGCATCTTCAACGAACGCGTAAAGAGAAGAGCGTCGCTTTTGCATCTTCAACGAACGCGAAAAGTGAGGAGTGGCCCTTTTGCATCTTCAACGAACGCGAAAAGAGAGGAGCTCTGCTTTTGCATCTTCAACGAACGCGTAAAGAGAGGAGCGCCGCTTTTGCGTCTCCAACGTACGCGAAAAGTGAGGAGTGGCGCTTTTGCATCTTCAACGAACACGAAAAGAGAGGAGATCTGCTTCCGCGTTTCCAACGAACGCGAAAAGTGAGGAGTGTCGCTTTTGCATCTTCAACGAACACGAAAAGAGAGGAGATCTGCTTTCGCGTTTCCAACGAACGCGTAAAGAGAGGAGGGCCGCTTTCGCGTTTCCAACGAACGCGAAAAGAGAGGAGCGTCGCTTTTGCATCTTCAACGAACGCGAAAAGAGAGGAGCTCTGCTTTTGCATCTTCAACGAACGCGTAAAGAGAGGAGCGTCGCTTTTGCATCTTCAACGAACGCGTAAAGAGAGGAGCTCTGCTTTTGCATCTTCAACGAACGCGTAAAGAGAGGAGCGTCGCTTTTGCATCTTCAACGAACGCGAAAAGAGAGGAGCTCTGCTTTTGCATCTTCAACGAACGCGTAAAGAGAGGAGCGTCGCTTTTGCATCTTCAACGAACGCGTAAAGAGAGGAGCGTCGCTTTTGCATCTTCAACGAACGCGTAAAGAGAGGAGCGTCGCTTTTGCATCTTCAACGAACGCGAAAAGAGAGGAGCTCTGCTTTTGCATCTTCAACGAACGCGTAAAGAGAGGAGCGTCGCTTTTGCATCTTCAACGAACGCGTAAAGAGAGGAGCGTCGCTTTTGCATCTTCAACGAACGCGAAAAGAGAGGAGCTCTGCTTTTGCATCTTCAACGAACGCGTAAAGAGAGGAGCGTCGCTTTTGCATCTTCAACGAACGCGTAAAGAGAGGAGCGTCGCTTTTGCATCTTCAACGAACGCGAAAAGAGAGGAGCTCTGCTTTTGCATCTTCAACGAACGCGTAAAGAGAGGAGCTCTGCTTTTGCATCTTCAACGAACGCGTAAAGAGAGGAGCGTCGCTTTTGCATCTTCAACGAACGCGTAAAGAGAGGAGCTCTGCTTTTGCATCTTCAACGAACGCGTAAAGAGAGGAGCGTCGCTTTTGCATCTTCAACGAACGCGTAAAGAGAGGAGCGTCGCTTTTGCATCTTCAACGAACGCGTAAAGAGAGGAGCGTCGCTTTTGCATCTTCAACGAACGCGTAAAGAGAGGAGCGTCGCTTTTGCATCTTCAACGAACGCGAAAAGAGAGGAGCTCTGCTTTTGCATCTTCAACGAACGCGTAAAGAGAGGAGCGTCGCTTTTGCATCTTCAACGAACGCGTAAAGAGAGGAGCTCTGCTTTTGCATCTTCAACGAACGCGTAAAGAGAGGAGCGTCGCTTTTGCATCTTCAACGAACGCGTAAAGAGAGGAGCTCTGCTTTTGCATCTTCAACGAACGCGTAAAGAGAGGAGCGTCGCTTTTGCATCTTCAACGAACGCGTAAAGAGAGGAGCGTCGCTTTTGCATCTTCAACGAACGCGTAAAGAGAGGAGCGTCGCTTTTGCATCTTCAACGAACGCGTAAAGAGAGGAGCGTCGCTTTTGCATCTTCAACGAACGCGAAAAGAGAGGAGCTCTGCTTTTGCATCTTCAACGAACGCGTAAAGAGAGGAGCGTCGCTTTTGCATCTTCAACGAACGCGTAAAGAGAGGAGCTCTGCTTTTGCATCTTCAACGAACGCGTAAAGAGAGGAGCGTCGCTTTTGCATCTTCAACGAACGCGTAAAGAGAGGAGCTCTGCTTTTGCATCTTCAACGAACGCGTAAAGAGAGGAGCGTCGCTTTTGCATCTTCAACGAACGCGAAAAGAGAGGAGCTCTGCTTTTGCATCTTCAACGAACGCGTAAAGAGAGGAGCGTCGCTTTTGCATCTTCAACGAACGCGTAAAGAGAGGAGCGTCGCTTTTGCATCTTCAACGAACGCGTAAAGAGAGGAGCGTCGCTTTTGCATCTTCAACGAACGCGAAAAGAGAGGAGCTCTGCTTTTGCATCTTCAACGAACGCGTAAAGAGAGGAGCGTCGCTTTTGCATCTTCAACGAACGCGTAAAGAGAGGAGCGTCGCTTTTGCATCTTCAACGAACGCGAAAAGAGAGGAGCTCTGCTTTTGCATCTTCAACGAACGCGTAAAGAGAGGAGCGTCGCTTTTGCATCTTCAACGAACGCGTAAAGAGAGGAGCGTCGCTTTTGCATCTTCAACGAACGCGAAAAGAGAGGAGCTCTGCTTTTGCATCTTCAACGAACGCGTAAAGAGAGGAGCGTCGCTTTTGCATCTTCAACGAACGCGTAAAGAGAGGAGCTCTGCTTTTGCATCTTCAACGAACGCGTAAAGAGAGGAGCGTCGCTTTTGCATCTTCAACGAACGCGAAAAGAGAGGAGCTCTGCTTTTGCATCTTCAACGAACGCGTAAAGAGAGGAGCTCTGCTTTTGCATCTTCAACGAACGCGTAAAGAGAGGAGCGTCGCTTTTGCATCTTCAACGAACGCGAAAAGAGAGGAGCTCTGCTTTTGCATCTTCAACGAACGCGTAAAGAGAGGAGCGTCGCTTTTGCATCTTCAACGAACGCGTAAAGAGAGGAGCGCCGCTTTTGCGTCTCCAACGTACGCGAAAAGTGAGGAGTGGCCCTTTTGCATCTTCAACGAACGCGAAAAGAGAGGAGCTCTGCTTTTGCATCTTCAACGAACGCGTAAAGAGAGGAGCGCCGCTTTTGCGTCTCCAACGTACGCGAAAAGTGAGGAGTGGCGCTTTTGCATCTTCAACGAACACGAAAAGAGAGGAGATCTGCTTCCGCGTTTCCAACGAACGCGAAAAGTGAGGAGTGTCGCTTTTGCATCTTCAACGAACACGAAAAGAGAGGAGATCTGCTTTCGCGTTTCCAACGAACGCGTAAAGAGAGGAGGGCCGCTTTCGCGTTTCCAACGAACGCGAAAAGAGAGGAGCGTCGCTTTTGCATCTTCAACGAACGCGAAAAGAGAGGAGCTCTGCTTTTGCATCTTCAACGAACGCGTAAAGAGAGGAGCGTCGCTTTTGCATCTTCAACGAACGCGAAAAGAGAGGAGCTCTGCTTTTGCATCTTCAACGAACGCGTAAAGAGAGGAGCGTCGCTTTTGCATCTTCAACGAACGCGTAAAGAGAGGAGCGCCGCTTTTGCGTCTCCAACGTACGCGAAAAGTGAGGAGTGGCGCTTTTGCATCTTCAACGAACACGAAAAGAGAGATCTGCTTTCGCGTTTCCAACGAACGCGTAAAGAGAGGAGCTCTGCTTTTGCATCTTCAACGAACGCGTAAAGAGAGGAGCGTCGCTTTTGCATCTTCAACGAACGCGTAAAGAGAGGAGCGCCGCTTTTGCGTCTCCAACGTACGCGAAAAGTGAGGAGTGGCGCTTTTGCATCTTCAACGAACACGAAAAGAGAGATCTGCTTTCGCGTTTCCAACGAACGCGAAAAGAGAGGAGCTCTGCTTTTGCATCTTCAACGAACGCGTAAAGAGAGGAGCGTCGCTTTTGCATCTTCAACGAACGCGTAAAGAGAGGAGCGTCGCTTTTGCATCTTCAACGAACGCGAAAAGAGAGGAGCGTCGCTTTTGCATCTTCAACGAACGCGAAAAGAGAGGAGCTCTGCTTTTGCATCTTCAACGAACGCGTAAAGAGAGGAGCGTCGCTTTTGCATCTTCAACGAACGCGTAAAGAGAGGAGCGCCGCTTTTGCGTCTCCAACGTACGCGAAAAGTGAGGAGTGGCGCTTTTGCATCTTCAACGAACACGAAAAGAGAGATCTGCTTTCGCGTTTCCAACGAACGCGTAAAGAGAGGAGCTCTGCTTTTGCATCTTCAACGAACGCGTAAAGAGAGGAGCGTCGCTTTTGCATCTTCAACGAACGCGTAAAGAGAGGAGCGCCGCTTTTGCGTCTCCAACGTACGCGAAAAGTGAGGAGTGGCGCTTTTGCATCTTCAACGAACACGAAAAGAGAGATCTGCTTTCGCGTTTCCAACGAACGCGAAAAGAGAGGAGCTCTGCTTTTGCATCTTCAACGAACGCGTAAAGAGAGGAGCGTCGCTTTTGCATCTTCAACGAACGCGTAAAGAGAGGAGCGTCGCTTTTGCATCTTCAACGAACGCGAAAAGTGAGGAGTGGCCCTTTTGCATCTTCAACGAACGCGAAAAGAGAGGAGCTCTGCTTTTGCATCTTCAACGAACGCGTAAAGAGAGGAGCGCCGCTTTTGTGTCTTCAACGAACGCGAATATAGCGGAGCGGCGCTTTCTTGTGTCCATCGAGCACGAAATGATAAATTGCTGATAGAAATATTCAATTTGTTTATAATAGAAGCGAAGATAGCCTAAATTTTTTAATAAATCAAAGCTATATAGATAAACTATTTACTGTCTTTGAATTTGAAGTTGGTTCGTCGATAAATAGCCGAACCGTATAAAATCGAATAAACTCACGCGAGGCTAGGTCAGCAAAGGCAAATATCAAAAGAAAACTGTATCGGTTTCTCTTCGGCAATACGAAGTTCGACGTGCCACTCACGCGTGCCTTTTTAAGTTTGCAAGGGCCTTAGGAAACCTAGAGTTACTAAAAGGATTATGGCACACGAACACACTACATGTACTCATAAATACTAAATTGCATGAGTGCCGCAGTTTCATTTCAAATTGAGTCTACTACAGACACGTTGAAAAAAACAACGTTATATTTCATTAACCAGACATGTTGATAAATTTGTTCGTGCTGATTTTGGCAACAGCCGTAAACGTGCTTGGAAAACCGGAACAAGATAGGTATATGATCTTCATGTTTTTTTTTTATAAACAACATTTTTAGTTACTTCAAAAATATTGATTGTAGATGCAGTTACACGTACGATCCGATTGAAAATATATTTCCCTGCAATTACAAAAGTTTCAAGGTTCCAACGGACGAAGGTAAAATATTTTATTCTTCCGAAAGCCAAAAACACGAGAGGCTGATCTAGTGCTTCCAACCATTGTGATAAATCAGAGACGATCAGAGATCAGATTCTATGCACTTACGCGCAGATATTATCAAATCAGTTGACTCAAAATGCAAACCGGATAGTTTAATAAATAGAAGAGATAACTGAGTGTGTCTACCGATAGGGGTTCCCGCGGGTGGGTGAAACGGGGGTAAGCCGATCCCCCCCATTCCCCCCTATTTGCGTAAATTTTCGGCGGGGTCAAAAGGTTAGCTGATTTACGAGGTCAATAGGTTAGATGATTTACGATGTTATAACCCCTCATAAAACCTAAGTGGTAAGCATCACCCCCCATTTTAGGTCAATAGGTTAGATGATCTCCCCCTGTCGCTATTCGGTAGGTGGTGTGGAATCAGCTGACACGATGTTATGCAAACAGCTATAAACCCGAGTAGTTAAATAGGTCCGTCAAAACCTATCCGTCATAGTGAATGTAGCCCTAAGGCACCTGTCTTTCGAGGTGGTAATAAATAGTTCAATGGGTTTCCGCCGACAAACACTTTTCCGCCCATTATTTTCAAACACTTTCCATCTTATATATCGGTCCCCTAAGGGGTGTAAAAGGGTAGCGTAAAATAGCGGGGGGGGGGGGGGGGGTCCTCGCTAAAAGTGTTTTGGAAAAAAAGAGTCGAGTGTATACAAATTATAAGTTTTTATTAAAATATTTTTCGAGTACAGGCTGTATATTACGATTTACATTGAAAATACGTCTTTGGAAATGTATTTTATTTATATCATGGTAATTACGTCGATCTTCGTAGGGTATATACCAAGTTCAATCAAAGGGTTGAAACGAACCATCTGAATTTAGCGTTTTTACGAGCATTTTCATTAAATGTTCTACCTCGAGACGTTTGACGGTAAGAGTTACGATTTCATCGCCGCCGGGTCCCTCGGGGGTGGTTGTGGGTCAGCCGGAGATGTATTTTTCGGATGGCGGGATATCTTGGCCCTCCAAAGCGGCGGGTGACGGACAGTTGGGATAAAATTTGTCGTGTTTCGCTTGGGGTACGTCGCCGGTTTCCCAACTGCCTAACTGTCCGTGGCAGAGGTAGCATTCGACTATGCCGTCCGAGTCTACGGCGAAAAGTCCGGCGTGGGCCAAGTCCTCTTTTTTCACGTGTACATTGTCCCATTGCTTGAACGTTTCTAGCCGACCGGTTACGGTGTTGAGATCCTCGTGACTAGCCATCCCGATTCTCTTTTGAGCTACGGAATAATATTTCTGGGTCTAAACCCCAAAATGACGTAATCTATAAAAATGACGTAATTTAAAAATGACTCACTAAAGATGACGTAATCTACACCATGAAACGTAAAGATTACGTAGATGCGTTGTGGTTTTCATAAGCCAGCCTCTATAGGAAAGAGGAAGATGTCTCCGCTTAGGGTACCAAAGAAATGCTAGATATGCGCTGAAATATACCGGTCCGTGAGCAGTGTTGCACAAAAAAAATTATATCTATCTTTTTCGTATCTTTTTACATAGATGGCAGCAGCTATACTATACTATCAATTTTTTCCCTCTGAAATTTCTATAAAATATCATTTTATTTTTGATATTTTTGAGCATAGATTTCGACAAAATCATTCACAATCTTTCATTTTATTTAGTTTTGGCCCTTTGATTTTTCACGATCTTTCAAATTTCTTTTTAAGATATGAGAGTTTCAATTATTTTCAATTCTTTTTTGCCCTTGCCTGAAAAATATCAATAGAAATCTTTAAAGATTTAGATAAGTATCATTTCAAATACTTCTTTAGTTTTCATTATTTTGAAAAGTATATTTAAAAATATTTCAACTACGTTTCACGAGAAAGTAGAATAAAAAATTTTCATATCAAAAGTTCGAAGTATTAAAATGAATATTTCAATTTTTATCTTTTGATTATTAATTTAGTAGTAAACCCTCCAACATTTGATTTTAATTTTATGGATTAGAATCGATTTTAATTTTATGGATTAGAATCGATTTTAATTTTGATTATGGAAAATAAATAAAGCTATTGCATCGCCACAGCCCACACTGCCAGTTTGCAACACACGTGACACTCTAACTGCGTGGGAGTTGGGACGGTGGGAACAATAACTTTTGAGAGTTTTGGTTTTAGTTTTGAAATCGCCTTTCAGGCTGCGCGGCGCAGCTTCTTATTGCTAGAATCAGTCTTTGCTTTCCCTCTTCTGTCTGCCTAGTGATAGAGCGAATGATCCCCCCTCCCCCAGCAGAAAAACCGCGCGACCGTTGACCGCTCCTCTCCCTTCTATCACTTAACAGTGTTTCGGGTTTGGCTATATTTCGGTATCACGTGAGAGATGTTCGCCGCTCAAATAATTGTATATCGGCATATCTAGATGGCGTTAAAATATTTCCTCTCAAATACGAACAAAATTGAAGAGTAACCAGAAAAAATCTATCGTGTAATTTCTAATACAACAAATGGAAGCACTAGCTCTATTCCCGCTCTTTTTTTCGCTAGGCTAGGTAAGAGAAGAATCTTTTCAAATATAGTTCGCTGCCGAGTTTTTTTCTTCAAAATTCTATCGCGATCATTTTGCAATGTAGAAGATCATATCAAAATCGTATATTTTTATTTTTATTTTTCGGATAAAGTATCATCTCGTATCCTAAAAGTATCCAAAGATACGAGCGCGCCCATCACTGTCCGTGAGAGGTTTCAAACAACATTTAATAACTCATTTATCGTGTAATAAAATGAAAGAAGATTCGGATCTGGCGTGTGATTGTGATGCGAGTGAATCTCTCCATTACACGGAGGACGAGGAAATGTCAGATAATAAAATTATCGATTATCTTAACGAACTTATTGGGGCATGTAAAAATCGCGGTGCCACAATGGTATCAACCGAGTCAACTTCAGCTACCCTGCCCGGCGAATTAAAAATGCCGACTGAAAAGGAAATGGCTGCTTTGATTTATTTTCAAGAATATTGTAAAACTAATCAAATTCATAATATTAAAAACGTTGTAAAGAAAATGTGAATAAACGTTTTTATATTGAATACATTGTTATTTTTAAAGGTGACCGTATAAAGTAATTTTTTAATTGGAAAATTTACACTTAATATTTTTAAAATTCTAAAATAGGTTTATAATATTTTTCTAACGTGGGCGAATGAATGGACACAATGAACTATTAATTACGTAATCTAAAAAAAATTACGCGAGCAATGAGAAATAACTAGTCTGATTTATAAGATAATAAAAAATATTTATTTTTACACAAAAATTTTATAAGATGATATATTACAAAAATTATTTTTCTTTTACGAGTCAAAAAAATATTATAGAGTGATACAAAAAAATGAAAACGGACATCGTATTTGACTGTCTATTTCAGCGCGGTTCTGGGTAATCCAGTCGGCGAAAAGTAGACTTCGTTCCAAAGAGCACGGTTGTCGGGTGTTTAGAGTTTGATGCCGGAATAGACATTTCACTGGCGGGGGCGTATCAAAAGTCGCAGCTCGGGGACAGTCAAAAGTTTCCAAATCGTATATGGCGGTCTCAGTATAATCGGCTAAAAATTTACACTTTACGTCTCCTTTTGTAAAAATCATATCCGCACTCAATA
This sequence comes from Leiobunum rupestre, assembly GCF_980474605.1. Lineage (NCBI taxonomy): Eukaryota > Metazoa > Arthropoda > Arachnida > Opiliones > Sclerosomatidae > Leiobunum > Leiobunum rupestre. The sequence goes on from NC_143388.1 coordinate 14,027,325, forward strand.
CAGCTGATATAAGGCAGGCGGGTAGCTTATAATAGGGGAGATACCCCGCGGTCCAGCAAATACCGTGAAGGTTCCTAGACACCCAGCCGTTTTGTCTTTTAATGGCGTTCGGAAGTTGTTGTACTGGATAGGGTTGTTCGAAAGTCCAAGCTTGAACGGCGGGAGGGGTCGATACTGTTGATATAGCTAGTTCCTTCACGACAATGTCAGGGGCCTCTCCGCCGGAGCGCGAGGCGGATTTTCCTAGTAGAAAGTCAAATTCGACAACGGCCATTCTCGCCATACCACCGACACGATACTGAGGGTTTAGTTAGGAATAAAACGGGGTATAGTCGCGCGACGGGAATTTATACTCCGTTTATGATGACGTAACAGGTTGTTAAATTTTCTCGTGGCCATTATATCATTTTTGACGTCTCCTCGTGAAAAACCCTTAAATAAGCTTTGGTGGCTTCTACGCTTTGATCGGTGACGTATATAAATCACGCAATAATGTCCGCACATGACGCTCGTTGTCGATTGAAGTCGCCGCTTGTTGGGCGTGATTTTTCTCGAATTTTGTTTAAAAAAAAGTTTAATGGCCGGCAAAATGGGGCGTAGAGCCAACGAGTCAAAATACCAAGCCCGTTTTAATTTATCAAGGTAAATCTCGACCCAATGGCTGCCCGGTTCATCGTGGGGGTCGAGATTTACAACTAGTGACGCTGGAAAACTATTAATATTATCGGGTAGACAATCCGAGGCGAATACGCCCATAAAATTGCGCGTATGTCTCAAAATGTCTAAAATCTCGGATCCGCGCATAATTACACGTTTTCAATAGAAACGTTACGATCTTTGTCTCCGCTAAAGCTGGCTTGAAATTCGGCAAAAACTACGCAGCTTAACGTTTGCGGGACTGGTTTAGCGAACGAAAGCTCCAAACGCATCTGCCCCTGTCGGGATGGGTTCCAATAAGGACTTTCACCCTCGCTATGGTCGTTTGAAATGTCGAAGACGTAAAACGCGTACCCCTGGGCAAAATCTTCCCGGGAAATATCGATCCCGGTGTTTCTATAATGAATTCCAGTACCCGTATGTTAGGAAGTGAAAAAATTTCATTTAGCAAGCTTTTCTTAAATTTTGGTATCCACCCTGTATCATTTAAAAGCTCAAGCATTGTTTTTATCAAGTTAATTTTAAACATATCTTAAAACAAGCTTCCCTAAGTCTGACTAGCTTTGTAGGGTAATAATAAAATAGCTAAATATTTTTTGGGTTTAATAATTGTGATTCTTAGTGAAAATTTTGCATATATTACAGTATTAGGTTGGCTAATGATTTTTTTCACCTGCTACCATTCTCAACGGGTGAACATAGAATAACAAAGATAATTTTCCAATATATTTAAAGCCAACTTTCCTTACATTTCACTATGAAAACACTGAAGCTTCTTTCAATGCGATAACTTTATTACATGCATTTATTTTTCCCAGAATTACAATTATTGAATCGAAAAAAATATGTAACCACTTTAGAATTACCCAACACGGGTATTCAGAAGAGATGGTGTTCAATTTAAAAAAATTACTTTTTTTGGATCCACCCTATATCAGTTATATAAAACCTGAAATTATTTATTTTTTGAATTCTAATTTAACCATCACTTTAAAAACCTTGTGCAAGTCAGAATAGTTGTGTAGGGTACTAATAACGTAGATAAATATTTCTTGGCTCTGTTATGTGTAGGGAAGCTTGTTTGAAGATAAGTTTAAAATTAATTTGGAAAAAAAAAAGCTTGAGCTTTTTAAATATATGATACAGGGTGGATACCAAAATTTCAAAATAAAATTTAATAAAAAGCTTGCTAAATAAAAAAATTTTCACTTCCTAACATATTCAATAGGTGAACACAGACTTAAAAAGATAATTTTCAACTATATTTAACGGTAACTTCCCTTAAATTTCAAACCGAAAATACTAAAGTTTCATGCAATCCAATAACTTTGACTTTTGAAAATTTTTCACTCAGAATCATCACATTAAATGTGATCCACTCTGTATCGTAAATTTAAAAGCTCAAGCAATTTTTTTTTCCAAATTCATTTTTAACTTATCTTAAAACAAGCTTCCCTAAGTCTGACTAGCTCTGTAGGTTAATAATAAAATAGCTAAATATTTTTTGGATTCAATAATTTTGATTCTGAGTGAAATATTTGCATATATTACAGTATTAGTTTGGCTAATTAATTTTTTTTCATCTGCTACCATACTCAATGGGTGAACATAGAATAACAAAGGTAATTTTACACTATATTTAAAGCCAATTTCCCTTACATTTCACTATGAAAACACTGAAGCTTCTTGTAAGCCTATTTCCTTACCTTTAACAACTGCTCCTAGCCAAAAGGACGACAGCGCAACAGACAATAGCCTACAGGGAAGGATTGTAACTGGGAAACTCGTATAACGTACACGATTGGAGTTAACGAGTTGAAGTCTAGGGGTATGCTTAAACTATTCATAGGGATAAAAGGACGGACTGCCAAATTGTCATTAGAATGGTTACTTTTAATTATTAACACAAATTAGATTTCACTCTACCAAATACTCTGCAGAGACTAACTGATGCATGACATACATCTTATAACAAACACAACACAGAAACAATTCCGAGGGAATTGACAACAGTTTTAAAGTCTTAGTTACGAAAATAAACTTGCGTCATACCATTGCTGTTTCGGCTCGGCACCCAGTTTGCGGTTTCGGAACGGTGACCGCTAGTTTTGTGCTGCTCAGACACACACACGCGCACACCCTGGTTTCTACTGCCCTAACGGGACTCACGCCTTCCTAACTTAAACCGCCAGGTTAGCTTGATTCATCACGACTTATAGTCGCCGTTAGCTTAGGGATGCTTCCGACTTCGCGTCAGTGGCCAAAGTTACCCAAAGGTCGGTTCTGCTCCATGTTTCAAATTCAAATTAACCGCGCAAAACACTTAAATCTATGTTTTCATTTTAATTTTAAATTAACCGCGACGCGTCCCAGACCGCGTCCCCCCCCCAGGGGAAATCCGAGCCCCAGACCGCCCCCCCCCCCCCCGGGAAATCCGCGCACGCGCGCCGCCCAAATAAATATACAATAAACATTGTTTGTAGTTACGCTAACTGTTGGAGTTGAAACATCTGTATAGAAACTTCAGATTTTATGTTATTTTAACAATTTTAACAGTTGAAAATGGTAACGTTTGTTATAAGCTTGTTGAGATAGCTCTAGTCGACTGATATGTGTTCAGCATGTCTTATGGGAAACCAAAGTCATTTTAAAATTTGTTTCAGCTTCAATTTTAAATATATATAATTAAACAAAATAAAAGAACATAGTTTGAAATTATGGTCGTTGTCGGAATTCGCGAACATATCGGGTCTTCTATCTAAGGGCGATACCACCTTTGAGGTCGGGGATGTTTAACTTTTATTCAATAGATAAAGCTCTCAAAATTATTCGTAAAACGTTTTATCAAGTAATTTATGTTTCTGTATTCAGGGAGTACAGAACGGGAGATGAAAAGAGGGGCGTTTTTGGTTCTGCTGCAATGACCTACACTTCAGCCGGCGCCTCTGCAAAATACGGGACACCTCGACTAAATAACGCCATCTATTATCAGCGGCCATGTGGTTTTTGTTAAGAAATTCAAATTTTACACACGTGGTGAAAATAAGCATGGACCATTGTTACATAAATCGACTTTCAAAAGTCAAAAGAAAACAAATTGTAATTATTTTAACAGATCTTATAATTATTTTATATAATTTTATACAATTTATTTTTCTATTTTAGGGAATGTGTTTAAAAAGGACATGTTAAAGGCAAAAATGGGAAATATATTAGCCAATCATTGCAAAGGCTTAAGGTTTGAAATATGACACAAAATTATATTTACATTGATTTAGTACTATGATTTCAGTTGTATTATATCCTAAAAATGATACGCTTTACTCAAGAAACTTGGAATATTGCCGGTCGTAAGATAATTTAAATATTTACAATTAGGATCTACGTAATCTAATGAAAAACGGCAGCATCGACTTCCTCCATAAACAACAAAGCCACAAAAATTAGGTAGATGGCGCAAAAAGCCGTATCTTGTCCCGTATTTTGCCAACCTTCCACCCCCTTTCAACCCACCCCACCTCGATTCTCTGGCTTCTTGGTTGAGAACCCTAAAAGGTCTGTCAAAACGACTCCCGTTCTGTACTCCCTGCTGTATTATCCGATTACGCGCGCCGCCCAGGGTTATGACTTTTTACGCGTTTGTATTTGCATTTTTTCGCCATTTCTATCTGCGTTGAAAAGGAGCGAGTGGGCTCGAAAAGCTTCCCCAATATTCTTTTTAATAAAAGTTTATTTTAAACCATGAAGTATCTGTCTCTATAGTATATTACTTACTATTTACTAGTTTAAATTAACCATGGTTAAATTTTGCGTTTAGTCATTACTTACTATTATCATTAAACTACGTTAGTCATTACTTACTATTATCATTAAACTACGCTAGTCATAACTTACTATTATCGTTTAGCTACGTTAGTCATTACATATTATTATCTTAAACCTCCACGAGTTATTATCGAAAGGGGAAAACCGATGAGCTCGGGGAAGTATTTGCGTCGACTGTCGCCGTTATGTTCTTTTTGCCCTAGTGGAAACCAGCCTTTAAGAGCTTTAACAATTTAACGGTATACGTTTTCGACAATACGACAAGTTCGCATTAACTTGCGATGGACAAAGTTACCTTTTTTTTTGGTATGAACGAATCTTTTCTCTGTCAAACAGAAAAAATAAATTAAGTTTTAATACTTTATTGAAACAGGTCTGCTCGTAACTTCAAACAAAACTAACTCGGTTTGGAATTATTCACCAAAACGGGATACTAAAATATTCAGTGGATTAATTAGCGATACAATCTAATAGATAAATAAATTTTGTTACCGCCTCGAAGGCATATTCCGCTAAAGTACTTAGCTTTTCTTATTAAAATTAACGGCTCTATTACCATTGTTTTGCTATAGTTAGATAACTGTCCAGTTAACCAAATCTGAATGATAGTAATAATAATAATCTGATAATTAATTATCTGAGATAAGTACGTGGGGAATATAAAATATAAACCTGATCTGACTTAATCTGATTTACTTCAATTATCTTAAAATTACGACCTGAATAACCTGAACAGTTGACCTTTGGAAGCACTAGGCTGATCACTAAGAATTTGCCGGTACATCGGTTACGCAATCAGGGAATACACCAAGAATAAGTGGAGTTATCCAAGATTAAGCATGCTGTACACCACGAGAGGTCGGACATTTTCCTGTTTTGTGTACGGGATTTTGGATTTTTTAAAAATTAAGGATTGTGGATTTGTCATGCAAAGTCTATGGGAACGAAATTCTTGGATTTTGGATTTTTGGATTTTATTAAAAATTTGGTACGGGATTTGGCCAAATGACCGACCCCTCGGTACACCAATTTTACGGAGTGTACACCAAGATTACGATAAGAATGAGTACTCCGAGATTACGCCAACAGTACGCGGAGTACGTAGAGATTACGTGCATAACGTAAGATTAATGATAACGGGAAATATGTACACCGATTACTCGAAGTGATTAGCCAGCCCTTCGTCAAAACATGTGTATATTTCAGTGTACGGTAATCATGGTAATCGTACAGGTCAACCTGTTAAGGTTGAAGTCGGACTGCAGGTGTACGACATTTACGACTTAAACGACGAAACTATGGTAAGGTTAGCTGCATGACGCAATGCGTAAGATATCAACACATTTGTTATATAAGATTTTGTACAACGAATAGGATTTTTACGTGCACCTAATCCTGAACGAAAACTGGACCGATAAACGCCTTCAATTGACGAATGCCACCTTGAGTAATCGACCTTTGCTTCTCCCCCAAGAGACAGCTACCAAACTTTGGCAACCAGACCTTTTCTTCGAGAACAGTAAATATGGACAGCTATTTGACGTATCTTTGCCAAACCTTAGTATCAAACTGATTCCGCTGACGGGGAAAATATACAAATACGCCAGGTAAAAGTAACAATTTGTGTCACTATGTTAGTATCTATTGATAGAACACTAGAATTTTATTTGCTTTTTTTAAAATTACTTCTGAACCTTTTTTTAAGTTAAATTTCAAAAAAATAAGTGGAGTGACGGAGTGGTAAACACTTTCGCCTCGCAGCAAGATGAGCCGGATTTGATCCCAGCTGGTGGCACTGGGTGAAACCTTAGAATTACTCCTTCTGCGTTGAGTTTGCAAGTTTTCTCCCTACTGGTTAGAGTGGTTTTCCCCGAGGTTAACGGTAACAGTGAGTGTAGGAAACTGTTGGCTCGCGTGGCATGAAGGGCTTGCCACCAGAGTTCTACGTAATTTAACACGGCCACTTGAATTAATGCGGTTAAACGCGGCTAGATGACTTTAGCCTCGGGTGGTGCCTAGCTTATTAATAATATTAAGTTAAGTTTTTAAGAATTTATGTTAATTGGTTCTAGATTTATATAATAAATTGTATAGGAAACTTGGTAGAATGGTAGATAATTCTCAGATTGACTTTATTTGACCTTTAGAAAGATGAAGGTGAGGGGCAGATCACTTGGTTACAGGGTGTCCTAATAATCATGATTAAACATTTAATCCTGATTTAATCATTTGTAATCTTTGTACAGCCAAAGCCACGGATTTAATTTTAATCTAATCTAATCAGGATTTAATAATAATAGGGTGTCTTAATAATCATTGGAGTGAGCTACCCCTCGGATGAGGGTTGGAATTAAGGTCATTCTGAACACGATAATTGTTGATACGGCAGTAAGATTGTATTTATTTACAGTTAGGTTGAATGACTATGTTGAAGTGATTTAACTTATGCTCGAAGAGTAAGTTCCTTAATTTTCACTTAAAAAATCAAATCAGCGCCGGTTTCGAATTACTCTAGTTAACTAAAACTGACGATTGAAGTGCACCAGGGTGACGTTTCCCCCCCCCCCTCATGCCATCATGATGCTCCGAGGATCATCTCGTCATAGTCATTCTATTCTTAGTATAAATATATACATTCACGCGGTAGTGCTTCGTTTTTAACTTTTAATTGTCACTATAGTACAGTTATCCAAAAACAGGTATTTGTTAAAAATTAGCTGCGCCATGGATTTGCATTTCTACCCGATGGACACGCAAACGTGCTCGATCAGAATAGCACTGTGTAAGAATACCGAAACTTTTCTTGACCATTCTTAAAGGGAGTATAGAGCTATTCGATCATTTGGTGGTAGTAATTGTAATTATTTAAACGGATTTTCCACTATAAGCTCAGGAGTGGATTTAGACATGGTCTTTACGGACTGCAGCCCAGGGCCCGTTCAATCAAAGGGCCCGTTCACGGAAAAAAATAAATAATTTAAATTAAAAATTAAAAAGGGGTAAAAAAATGGTGAATGAGTCACCACAGCTAACCCAAAGTTGGTTAGACCCCCAAACCTAGGAGGATTCAAGCTAATCTGGAGTGGTAATCTCTCGTTTTAGGCGTGGTAGTAAAAAATGCATGGACATATCAAAGTATCGCCATCTATCGTAAAAAATTTACACTTTTAATCGGCTTCCCGTCTGCTAGTTTTTATGTTCGCGTATTTCATATTCGAAAACTAGCTGACGAATTTTTTAAGTACATATGGAGATGAAAGGTGGCGCTAAACACATATGTCCGTGATTCTGACACGCGCTGGGTTGCCCGTAGTGGGGGAATACACTTTTCTATTCCAGGGTACGAAGTTTTCATGTCCCTAGCCCAAACAGTGTTAGTCCAGGGCCCCCAAAGTTAACGGTCCGCCCCTGACTTAGCTCGGTGGAAAGTACTCAGTTCAGGCGCGCATGTACGAATTTTCCAAATGTACTAGATATTTTGCCTTTCCTGAACTGCATCCGAGCGCCTGCATCTGAATATAGAATCAGAAATTCTACTTTATACTCCCTTTAATTTTAATTTTAATTTTAAATGTTAATAGAACGTTAATTTTCGGGTACTAGTATGCGCGGTAAACTCTTAATCGTTAGTGTAACTAAAACGAGTAGTGCATTCTAAAGAAAAATAATGAATTTACTCTTAAACTTACAAAATAAAATATCAAAGGGACTGATACTTCATGGTTTTAAAATATTTATTTTCTTGGAGCTTTCGGACCGAGGTCCTTCGTCAGCCGTTAACTCATTACTAATAAACATTTGACAAATTTAAACAAAAAATTATACAATTAAACCATTAAAAATTAAAAATTTCTAAAAAACATAATTCTACAACAATTTTTCATTAAACAGCATTACCCCATAATCTGGTTTATTTTTCAGTTTTTTAATTTTATTTCCCCCCACCCTTTTAAATTTATATTCCCTTTATCTAAATTTAATTCACCCCTATCGTTAATATACACCGCCTCTTTAAAACATCGTTTAAACCATTTTTCTTCTTGGCATACAATTTTTGTGGATCCCCAGTCTATTTCGTGTCTATTCTCCTTTTTTATGTGCATAGCAAGTCCATTGCTTTCATCTTTTTTCTCTACACATTTTTTGTGTTCGTTTTGTCTTTTTGCAAATGCAATAAAAAATATATAGGACAAACAAAGAGACAGCTAAAAAAAAGACAAAACGAACACAAAAAATGTGTAGAGAAAAAAGATGAAAGCAATGGACTTGCTATGCACATAAAAAAGGAGAATAGACACGAAATAGACTGGGGATCCACAAAAATTGTATGCCAAGAAGAAAAATGGTTTAAACGATGTTTTAAAGAGGCGGTGTATATTAACGATAGGGGTGAATTAAATTTAGATAAAGGGAATATAAATTTAAAAGGGTGGGGGGAAATAAAATTAAAAAACTGAAAAATAAACCAGATTATGGGGTAATGCTGTTTAATGAAAAATTGTTGTAGAATTATGTTTTTTAGAAATTTTTAATTTTTAATGGTTTAATTGTATAATTTTTTATGTTTAAATTTGTAAAATGTTTATTAGTAATGAGTTAACGGCTGACGAAGGACCTCGGTCCGAAAGCTCCAAGAAAATAAATATTTTAAAACCATGAAGTATCAGTCCCTTTGATATTTTATTTTGTAAGTTTAAATTAACCATGGATCAGAAATTAAACATTTATAATTTACTCTTACACTACTTTGGATCGATAAAAGTAAATCAAGGAATAATTTGCGTGTTTTTAATTTAGTCGCTACACCCGACGATTTGGTTGAACTGCGTTGGATGGAAAAGGGAGCAGCCATTGATCTGAAATCGGACATTGTTTTACCGCAGTTTGCTATAGCGGGGACAAAGTGGTCCACAGAGGTAGCTGAATGGGAAACAGGTAGATCATGATGAAGATATTACTTAACAATTTTGAAACAAAATTCGACGCGTGAACATTTAAACCTTGAGTCATAAACATGAATAGTTGAATTATGTGTATATTCGAAGTGTATTTTTCGGCCTACGTCGGAAATAGTGTTCGCTAAATAGAGTGATCTATGTCAAATATTATCAGATTAGAGTTAGGTGAAATTTATTGTCTGCCACTAATATGAAAAATAGTATTTTCGTAAAAAAGTAAGATCTATGACCAGTACCGGATTAAAAACTAAGCCTTCTAGGCACAGCCCTATGGGCCCCCACCACTGGTGAAATCAATGTATATTTCACTGATTCGGTTTATGATAACAACATATCAGGCTTGTTGCTTTGTTATTTGAAAAATCATTATTTTCGTGACACAAGCTCAGCTTCGGGACACGTGAGTTTTGCGTTTTTACGCTTTCCTTACATAGGCTCCCACCAAAATCTGCCTAGGGCTCCACCTTCAGTAAATCTGGTACTGTCTATGACATCTATTTCTACATTAAAAGATCATGGCCACCTTGTTTTAAGTCCAATCGTTAGTCCTTACAACTAAAGACTACCGCAAATTTTTCTACGTAAAATTACCATGATGATTTTTTCCGCGCGAGTTTGAGTGCAAAATCGTAAGTTGCGAGATAATGTTTTATCGATTTGGGTACATTTGTTCGAATTTCATTCGTCCGAACGGTGGTACAAATGTCCGAATGATCATTTGTCCGAATGCCGGAAAACAGGATCGTATGTCCGAAAACGTATTTCATTTGCCCGAAAAATTTATCACAACTTTTGTTGGTGATTTAGTCGTTCAATTTATGTTAACTTTACTGGCGAATTTCATTTGTTCGAGTAATCGTTTGTCCGTTTTTTCGAACATTAGGAATTGGCTTTTTTTAATATTGTTAATATAAGAAAATAGTAACATTAACGTGAACCTAACCTAACCTAAAATATCAGCAATAAGAAATACTAATTTAGCGACAGAATTCGGACAAGTGATGCTACCGATTCGGACGAATGAAACAAACAAGTTGTCCAATTCGAACAATTGAAACATTTGTTATTTCGGCGGTTCGGACGAATGAAATTCGAACATTTGTTCCACCGTTCGGACGATTGAAATTCGAACAAATGTACCTACCCCGTTTTATCTGCGGGTGCTCTTATATTTGAAAATTGCGCTTGTAAGAATTGGAAGAGGACTAAGGTTATCCATTGAACAGATATGAAGTTACTCGGATGTTTATTAATGTTAAATGCTGATCACTTTAGTTGTCTTAGACCAACAATTAAAGGATGGTACACTCAATTGTGAGCCATGTTAGCTTAGAGAACTCAGAACGCCTGACGCCAACGTTGTGGCGGTGGTATTCCGAAATTTGTCTACTCAAACCAAACTACGTTATAAGTCTTCTAAGGGTCAGAGTATCTCACGTTACGCAAGAATAGATATATTTCAAAACTCTGCTTAGCAAAACATCTTCAGGGGATGTTTTGCTAAGCAGAACGAAACTAGTCGGACTCATTGTAAATATCATCATTGTTTTTATTAAATATGCAAATCTAACGAAGTTTTTATCCTTTCATAAATTATCAATCGCATATTGTACGTGCAAACATACTAAGCCTTAGTTTTATACAACTCATTATAAATAGGTAATTAACTATTTATCATGATTTTGTAAATTGGTCGGTCATGGACTTACTATATTTTGAAATATACTATTTTAACGTAGGTTACCTTAGCTATATTTTGAAAATGTACTTTATGTGTGACGGTTCCGGAAATTTCTATTATATAGGAACAGAGAGATAGCTAAATTATTTCTGATAGGAATGAACAAAAGCAAAGTTATTTAAAACAAAGAATAAATAAATTTGTAAGTCTTAATAAAGTTGCGCTATGTTGTCTTTGTGAAAATGTTAGGCCTGGTTAGTTAATAGCTATATAGGAATTTATAGAAAGATCTATTCTTGAGGCGCTTCAAGGCGGCTGGCGTTACTCAGTAAGCCTTCCGATTTACGCAACGGCTACCACGTGTTAACATATCGCGAACAGTGAGTCCCCTTAGATTCTTAGTCCATGACCTGTCTAATATCCCCTGCGCTAACAACCATACTATTAGGTAAATTTGTGGACTACTTTTAAGCGTTATATTTCAAAGAAAACAAATACAAACATGTACATATACGAGTTACGCCCAGAACGATTATAATATACAATACAAATACTGTAATACTTGAAAACAGATCGACAAAATATTTATTTTCCTTATTTGTTACAAGTTACTTTCTTACATTTATATGAAACAGAAACAAAGGAATGATTTAGTTTGCGTGCAGTACACTTTCCCGTAGAGGCTCGCTTTTAACAGATTTTCAGGGGATTGACAAATTACTAAGAAAGGTCCATTTGTGCTATTTATACTTATACAATTAAATCTCTTTCTATTCTATCTTGCCAAATGTTCTTGTTAAATCAAATATAAATTTATCATTCCAATGGAGATGTAGAAGCCAGAAATTAGCTAAGGCGGCGCCCGTACTGGCCCCCCTCTGGCTACGGGCCTGTCCTGAGGGTGGGTGGCGCCCAAGTTTTAATCCTTCAACTTAGGGTGGAATTTTATATATCAAACGATAAGAAATCACGTAGCCTCAACAGCTTTTGTATTAGTTTGCCTACCTGTGTCTACTAAGGGTGTATGGGTTTGCCCACCCGAATACACCGATGTGCAACTACGATTACGGCCTGGGCCGACTTGTTAGCTTTTGGTTTCCTAAAACTGACGTCTTCACGCGATTGAAGCACCAGCCAGTGTCGTTTTTCCATCCCCCTCTGGTACCATTAGAAAATTGGTCCTAACATATCAATTCGCCCTAAGTATAAATAACTATATTTTCATAAATTATAAAAAAAACATATTTACCACGGTACATTTAACTAGTAATTAAAATAGGATTACGTCGTATCCGTTACGTTCTTCTTACTATTATTTGAAACCAAATTTGATCTTATATATTTATTTAAATCAGGAAATTTCACAACTTTGCTGGCGAGTTTGAAGTTCAATCGTTACATCATGGCTTCCCTTGTAAATATCTACATTCCGAGCGTTCTGATAGTTTTGCTTTCATGGTTGTCCTTCTGGTTGGACGTGGACACGGTTCCGGCCAGAGTGACCTTGGGGGTCACTTCTTTGCTAACGGTGGCCACTCAAGTGGTCCAGTCTCGGAGTTCGCTACCGCCCATCGCCTACATCAGCGCCCTGGACGTTTGGCTATTTGTGGCGGTCAATATGGTCTCGCTCACGCTGGTCGAATACGCTCTGGCCTATTATTACACCTACTATTACTTGAAAAATTCTTCGTCATTTTGGTTCAAAATTAAAGATAAGGTATTTTTCACTATCATTATGTAGAAGATATACAAAAAATGGTTCGATTTCGTACCCTCAAATAGCGCAATAAAACAATTCGTATGTTACAAGGCTTTACTCAACCTAGAATTTTCCACTATAAATCTGTGAAAAATATGCTAATTAGGGGGGCCTAACAAAAGGGGTTTGTTACGTTTCTGTTTCGTTGGTTTCAAGGTCACTGGAAAATGTTTAGATAATAGTCGATCTGTCTTGTTTCTTTTATATTTATGTTAATTTTGATTGCCTCCCATACGTTTCCCCGCTACCAGATAGTTCTGCCATTGCATGATAAATAAAGGGGTGGATTTTAACTAAATTTTAGCTTGACATAAATTGAACACAGATGACGCTTCACGTGGAAAATTACCTAAGGTAGTGCGTAGGCGAAATGACAGTTCAATACTCCAATATCGATAAAATACTCATGGTGCTACTATATTCGCAAACATAGCCACCTAGATAGTACAAAGCCTGAGCATACTCCTTTTTTTACCCCAAAACTGACGCCAACAGTGGCCGCTTGGGGGTGTTTTATGTGTGATGACGTAGGGCCATGCGCAGATGATCGGCGCAGTAGACTCGGAAGCTGTCGAACTGTTGCCAGCGCGGGACAGAGGCGCTAGGCCTAATTTTTAACACCGAATCTCCTAGTCCATAACGCGCCACCTAACGGCGTACTAGTGAACTAAAACCCAGCATGGAGGAAGGAAAATACGCCCTCCTCTTCAAGTACCACCTAGGTAACAGAGATCCTGCGAGTATAGAGATATGAAACTCCCAATACCCCCAGCGACCCTCTATTTTTGGCCGATGGTGGCGCCCTTCGACGTCTGCGAGAAAGCTATTGCGATGCCATAAGCGAAAAATGGGTTTTCTCCCGGACGAGCGGCGGCGCTGATGCTTGAATTTTTCTTGGCGCGTTTTCGTGAGTTTCATATATCCATTACGGTTTATATATATTTACACAGGTTAGACTACTTGTACCTTCATACGTGCTAGCGTTTTGAGCCTCTTAAGTTCTTCTGACAGGCAACCCTGTTTTCTACTAAGCTACTGGTACACCCTCTAATATATATAAACAGTACTAATTAATTTATTATATTTTTTTTAATTTTAATTATAAATACACTAATGAGCTACCGTATTTATAATTTGATAATATGTATTTTAAAAATTATTAATTATCTACGATACATTTAAATTTAAAAAATAGGTGGCGCTCCATTTTTAAATATAAATATTATTTTAACAATAGTTGATTATAGTTCAGAAACTTTACACAAGCCGGCGCTGTAGGCGTGAAGTAGAATTTTTCAAATTCTCTAAACGCGGGAGTAGCTCATAAGCGTCCATCTCTGAGGAGTCTGAGCAGAAGTAATCTAACCATTGAGTTGGGAATAAATAGAGGTACAACTAAATCTGGCTGGCGCGGGACCAATTTCGTTCAATAAGGAGACTTATTCAACTTTATCGTTCTACCGTAGCGGCATCTGTCTCTAGTGGTGGAAACTATATTGCAATTCAATTTTTTCGCGAAACTGATGCGAAATTGGAATGTATGATTACTCTTAACAAACAAACCTTTGAAGTTGTTTAAAAATAATTTTATTCTATCAACACGATCCTTTGTAACTCAAGTTACGGTGAATTAGATAATAATTATTTATTTTCAGCCATGTAACTTTACAAAATATAGATGGCGCTACCGCCTAATTATAAAGATGAATTTCGTACAGTCTTATCAGAACAGGTCCCGCGTAACCATGGCAACCGAAATCTTGATTGTAATTCTAGCAGTATTATTCCCAATTCAATGAGTCTAACCTGTGTAAATATATAAACCGTGTTTCTATGTATATAATTACTATGTTGAAACCATCCGTGGGCATCATGGTAGAAATCTCCCCCCCCCCCGCATTGAGATAAATGATAAAAATCGTCTCCATATTGTCATTCTCACTAATTATAAATAAATACATTCTTGGTATGACGTAACGAATTTCTTTTTTTTAACACAGTTTAGTCCAAAGAAAAAAGTAAGAAAATTCACGGAAACAGACGAATCTAAACCAGCGAACGGTGCCACGTATAACCCGGAAAGCAACTGCAACAGCGCTCCGAAAAGTAACAAAGAATCGATAGGGGCGTTAACACCGGAAAAGGGTTACAAAAAGCTACGTCCGATTTCCGAATTGGATAACGTATCTCGATACTTATTTCCGTCAGTTTTTCTCGTATTCAACATAGTTTATTGGTCTTATTACTTATTAAGTTAAAAAAAAACGGGAAATAAACTATTGTTGACTGATTAAATTCAAGGACTTTTGAAAACATCAAAATTCAAAATCGACCATTTCTTTCATACAAATACCAGCTACGAACAAAAATAAATTTATTTATTTATAATGTTATTGAAATGAACTACGCGTGTATACGGGATTTACGACGGGTTTTCTTAGGGCGCTGACATTGCCTGTCGATGTAGGTATTGTGGCGATATCTATTAGTAGTAAAAGGAACTAATACCATTCGTCTACTAATGTTTTGTTTCGGACGGTCAAGCGAACTTAAAAAGCTCACTATTTTAACGTATTGCCGGGAGTAGTGGCGTACTCCTGTAATCCTGGGCGTGTGGGAGGCAGAGTTTGTGGATGGCCGTTTGAGGACGACCACCAATCCCCCAACGGGTGGTCGGAATACTTCCTCCACGGGCGAAAATATAAACACACGAAGAGCCGGTTATTTTGTTGATTAACGCAATCTTGACGTCACAGCACGCGGGAAGGCTAGTTGCAGACGACACGACAGACGATATTTTATAAAATTTACAAAAATCGTAAACAAGACGTACGACGGTCAGAATACACACAATCCTTCTAATCTGTTAAGTTTGTTTGAGCTATTCACAGCAACCTGCAACGCCGGTATCACAACCAAAATATATCCACGGTCACACATATATACATATTTACACTTATTTGTTACTTCTAGTCATACTTTGAAAGCATGGAAGATTCCTTCGATCAGTGTCACTTTTATTTTTTACTTCTGATCACACTTATTTGTTACTACTAGTCAGCCGTTGAGTGTCACACTTATTTCTTCTAGTAATTTATTAATTACTTCTGATCACACTTATTGGTTACTTCTGGTCATACGCCGAAGACTAGGCCGATTAGTGTCATACTTTATTGTTACTTCTGCTCATACGTTGAAAGCGCGGCCCACTCTGAACGGCCTTGAAAAACGCCAGAGGGAAACGGGCGAGTAGACCTCTATAAACACGCGGATTTACAATGTTGGAAATTGCGGGGGTCCGTATACGCTGCCCAAAAAACCTTACTTAGAATTAAATTTAAAGGGGCTGGAAAGTGGGGTTTTGAATAACGTCATCCGTGACGTCATTAAAGAAATTTGGCGCGTAGAACTACTTTTTCTCAAGTTCGCGAAGACGTAAACAGGCACCGCTGTGTTGCGATTTTTGTATGACGAAATCCAGCGTGGTCTTGGTTAGTGCACGGCCCCCTGCACGCGCTCACGCTGCTCGCGACGATAGCGGCCCCGGCAAAGAATTTCCTCCCCATGTATTTTCGCGACAGCGATTTTCCGTCGCTTGGAACGCTGGTGTAACAACCGGAATCTATCAAAGAGGCGGGAAGTTTAACATACGTTTCAATGGCGATGAATTTGCATTAGTGAAGTTTTTTTCCAACTGTTTTATTGAATTTGGAGAAGTTTGTAACAAACAATTAGTAATTACACTTTTTAAGTATGTAAGTTTTCATTTCAAAATTTTTTTTTTAATAAATATCTCAATATTTTGAGTGGTAACATTTTATTGCTAAGCCTAACCATAAATGGTTTAAGTTTTGTATTGGCAATGAGTTTTCAAGTTATTAAAAACTGTATTTTGTAGTTATTTAAGACTATAATTATGATAACTGCTCATAATTTTTGTCATATTCACCAATCTTTGTTCTTTATAATTTGCATAAGATAAAACATTAATACTTTGCTCAAATGCTATTACCCTGGCTGCGTTACATGCAGTTTTTTTAATAAGTGAAAATTACCGGGAGGGGCAGGTCACTTCCATTTTGGGTGCGTCTTAATCATAGTAAAATTATTAAATCAAGGTAATCGTGATTAAATCAGGGTAATTAAAATTAAAAAAATTGTTGAAGTTTTCAACAGCAACACGGAGCAGAGCGCAGATACCGAAATAAATCCAGTGACATCAGCTACAAGTAATGAACGGTTTATTTTCGACTTGGTTAAAATATATATATACATTACAATTAATGAAACGATGGTAGTACAACAGAAAACTGACTAGTAAGAACAGACTAGGACTGTTGAATGACTTTAACAAAAATTAATCAAGATTAGAAAATCTAATCACGCTTTAAACGAGATTTAATCATTCTAATCAGGATCTAATCTTTTTAATCAGGATTTAATCATTTTAATCAGATTTAAACATTTTAATTAGATTTAAACATTTTAATCACGATTTAAACTTAATCATGATTTAAACATTTTAATCACGATTTAATCAATATAATCGGTCGAATCGAGATTTCATCGAGCGCGGTAAATACGAAATAATAATTCTAATCATTTAGTAAATTATTCTAATAAGCTTGATAAAATCACGGACAATTATAATCATTCCAATCAGCAATATAATCATTCTGATTCTCGTTCTAATTTCTAATCGCGATTTAATCATACTAATCACGATTTAATCATTTCAATCATTTATATCAGATTTAATCATTTAGTCATGATTAAATCAGATTTAAAGATTATATTAATTAATTAAACATGATTTAATCAACATAATCGTGATTAAATTGAATTTAATCAAAATAATCAAGATTTAATCTTTTGAGAGATGCGTCGTTAATCAAGGAAGTGACCTGCCCCTCCAATTTACCCAATTAAAAAATACCAGCATTGTTCATCTACTTTTAAGAAGGCCAAAGTGTCATTTCATCAGTTACCCGCTGATGAAAATTTATACAAACTGTGGATTAAGAGCATCTCTAGGAATTATTTTGTAGTCAACGAAGCATACACTTCACATGGAAGATTGGTTTGTGGTTTGCATTTTAAGGAACTTCAGTTAATGATAGTCTGTTGTGAGGCTAATGCGTAATCGTAGGATTTGGAACCAGATGTACGTCACTACCTATTACTTAATTGGTGGCATTACATATGAGCCAATATACGATAAGGTCTCAAATTCGAATATAACTACCATCAGAAACGAAAAGAATGTTTATCCACATCATCCAGCATATTTCAACATCATCCAGCACATTTCAACATCATCCAGCATATTCCTACATCATCCAGCATGTTCCTACATCATCCAGTAATTTTAATTGAATCTTGATGAATTTTACTTAAAAAAGCTGATTACTTTAATGTGAGCGTGGGACTACTAAGTTATCGAGATTCTTAGTCAGGAATGGATTAAAGGCAATTAACCAAAACCAATTTTAACTTAAATTATGGTAAAAAAAAATGGGAATCTCTGCATTTAGGCCTAACCCATATTGTGATTTGTGAACTGTGAGTGAGACTAGTGAGTCTGTGATTTAGAATGCTTACATGTCTCATACATATATTTTCAGCAATCTTCAACATTGTCTGACTTTGTTAACTGTAAAAATAATATTCTAGTTTTATAATCTGCATTACATTTACTACTTATTTACTTAAATTGAAGTTAACTTTGTAAATATTAAAACAACTTACTATCAAAGAACTCTAAGAATAAAATCGAAAAACAACAGCTGATAAGCGGACACATGACTAGTTCTTTTGTTTACATTATTAACGTCGACAGCGTCTTCTTTGTCTGGTTTTCTCGGCGCGTATTTTGATTTAAAAAATATCCAAACGTATTTTACTTATTTATTAATAAGTAATTTAAAGATTACGGAAAGAAATTATAACCCTAAAATTACACAATTAGTAATAATTAATGAAACTCGAAAAATTGGAACGTTTTCGCCATATACTCCAGCCATTTCTTAGTTGTTACGTCAGCGCCAAAGGTCGATGTAGGAAAAAAGTTAACTAATTTCACTTTCGCAATTTTCAGTCGATCGCCGGGGCCGCTATCGTCGCGAGCAGCGTGAGCGCGTGCAGGGGGCCGTGGTTAGTGTTAGCTGAGCTCGTAGGAAGTTTTCAAATTTCATTAATCCTTATTGAGATTTGGTAGTAGTGTGTTCGTAATTTTTTTAATTATTATTTGCGAGTTTCATCGAATTTGGTAAAAAAACGCTAGATGAATCGAAGCCAATTTCTTAGGGCCTTGGTGTTTCATTGGAGCATTTTGATAAACCTTGGTACTCAACCACAGTTCTTATGCCTTTTCCCACTTATATAATTCACCAACAAGAGATATTTTCGCATCATCACGTTTCCGTTTTTTATTTGAATTAAACTCGTTCATTATAAATAAATAAATATTAAAATACTAGAACCAAAACCACGTCCACAAAGGCCCGAATATCTTAGCTCGCGTATGAATACCTCTCACTAGTCTGTCTCGGGTCGCTCCTCACTATTTTCAAAACATCTCCGTCAGAGCCAAATTCCTCGAGCGGTGAAAAAAGAAAATAAAGCAGGGTCCGAATTTTTTTGGAGATACCACGTCACTAGACGATTTCAAAACCCCACTTTCCAGCCCCTTTAAGGAACGTATTTGCAATTCTAGGTTAAATGTAAACCACAGCTATTAAAAAATATAACTTTCAAGAAAATCGGACTTAAATTAAGGAACGTTATGCCGACTTTCAGGCGGAAATATAAAACCACGAACATTGGGGTACCGTAAATAACTCCGAAAACTATACTTAAATTTAATATTTACTGATATAACCGAAGTTGTAGTTCAACTGAATCCTAACCTATCCAATAACATTTTTTTTAACGTTATCGGACTTAATTTTAAAGAAAATATCTACCACATAAAGGAAATCACCGAAAATAGTAAATTGGGCAAATGCCCAACTTCTTGGGCTCCGATTGGAAAACTTTATGAAAGGCTATCAATGGCGATGTCTGTACATTCGAACGAGATATCATTGACTCTTCTAGCCCTAACCGTTGAAGAGGTATGCGTGACACGGCGCCATCGGCGGCATCGGCAACGGCTACACTGTACGTGAGACTAATACACACAAATCCTTAGGATTGTGTGTAAAAAGCGTTCAACAGACGTGGCGTCACGATTGCAAACGGAGATCAATGGTTAATTAACAATTTCCCCTCCGTTGAGCGTCACTGAACGCGGCCCAAGTAAAAACCGATTTTTCCCAGATTTGCGTTACTTAACGTTCCCAAGGAGAACGCATTTAGCCCTTAAACACGCTAACGCCGTGCTGTGTACAAATTTCATTGGACGAACCTTTACGCAGGACGTTTTACGGAAAGGGGGAAGACAATTTCGCCATTTTCCCCTTCCGACGGCAGCAGGCGCTTAAGGGTCTAACCAATGAAAATTGTACGCAAGAAAATGAACGACTTTTGACGGGCTGCGTTCTCCTTGTGTGGGGTGCTGTGTTTGTTGCTCCTAGAATTTCATTATGATTATTTTGACTCCGACTGATTATCGCGCTACCCGAATTGGAAGCTCATGGCGCATTCTCAATTAACAACGTGCCACGGAGCGTGCATCGCGCACCGTTTTTAAATAGAAGCGGGGAAATCCCCTAAAATTGTGTAGCGCCATCTTTAGCATTATTTAGCAACTTAGAATCATTATTATCAAACACGTACTGATCTTATAATTTATTAAATTTAAAAAGCAAGGAAATAAACAACTCTCTTCCACAATGTTTTGTCACCATCTATACGAATTTTGGTTCGGCCCTTTGGGTTTTCTGTAATTTTAACTTGTCAATTTAACCTGTTTTGTCCTATTTTCCCCAAAATATTTTTATTGTACTTTTCTTTATTTACTTACTTGTGTTTTTAATTTAGTTAAATTGGCTAATTTATACTACTCCATGAGTATTCGGCACTTGAACATAAGCCCCTGTGGCTTCTCAAGCACTCTTGTATTAAATAAATAAATAAATAAATAAATAAATAAATAAATAAATAAACATTACAGTACCGTGTTAAAACTAAAAACGTCTTTCACAGATTCGAAGATCATTAAAAGAAAATTTTAAATGGGATGATCGTTATCAGTATCATTATCAGAAGTATCCCAATATTATCTGAAACGTTGTGATATAGTTTGACCTTGGATTAATAATATGTAACATATTATTAATCCAAGGTTTGACCGCACGCCAGTAAAAGCGTCAAGTGCTACTCACTTCGTTGATAAAACCACTATTTTATTTTATCGCCTGAGTGTAATACGATTCAGAAGGGCAGACTTGTCAGAGGGAAAGCGACTCGTTCACAGTACGCGTAACAACCAACGCGTGAACGTCGTCTCGAAAACGGTTAAGCCCAAATTGTGTTAGAGATGAATAACATTTTGCGGAAAACTTTCTTATAAAAGAGATAAAATAAAACCGGTTTGCGGATAATTTCTATTCCGGGCGGTTTACTTGAGCGTAGGATTAAGTATCATTCTTACGTAACGCCGGCTTAAACAACAAGAATGATTCAAGAAACTAGAGTGATAAGAAAGAAACTACTGTAAGACCATTCATTTTCAGTTAATAAAATATCGGTACAAAAAGAATTAAGATTATTTAGAAATCAACTAGAACAAGTTTGAAATAACGATAACTACACGGAAACTACTGCGAGCCCTTAACAGGTAAAGTTAATCAATTTTTTAAATTAATTTTTTGGCTTAATAAAATTTCTTTGGGTATTAGCTTAGGTGATTATTATTATTAGCATTAAACGTGGCGCAAGATTATTAATTAACTCAACTGAATAAATTTGAGATTAGAAAATGTACAGTTGAATCTTGTCTCGGTTATGTCAAATTCCAGAATCTTTGTGGATTTTAACATTTTGAAATTACTATAGTAATTAGAAATATCCATATAATTGAGGTTTTCAAAACCAATATGAAAACAAGGCTTACATAAGCTGAAGATATATCTTTTTATATATCATCAAAAGTACATAGTATTTATCTTATGGGATAAGTAAAATCAAAATGAAACCTGTACATTGGCAGGTTCGACGCCGATTTAATTTTTCCCGCAAAATAAGGCTCAAAACCTATCGCGTAGCTATGTAGAAAGTAACTATAACACTGCCTAGGATTATTTACTTGTTTGTCAAACATATTTTATCGATTAAATATTATTAGAATATCAACATAATGACGTGTTCACTCCAAATTATTTCTTATTTAAATAATCACCTGCAAAGGTACATGCTCAGAGAGTCAGAGTCGAAGGGTTCTTATGAGTTTTATTTCCATTAAAACCGGGTTACAAAGGGTGATCCCCTTGAAGAATTCCTAAATCCTAATGAACACTTATTACAAAGAACATTAACAGTTTAGGAAGATGAATACTTTTGATGATATTACATAAATGTGCAAAACCAATAATGATTTTTTTGAATAATTCGAATTAAAAGTTTTATAATGTTGTTGACTATTTTTACGCGTATTTTATCGTAAAATCTATTGATGGGGAAATAAAGTATTTTATGCAAAAAAATCAGCTTAAAATACACTAGAAAATATGCGAAACATACTTAAAAGAAAGTTAGAACTACGGAATTTTGAAACACGAAAATTAATAGCAAACCACAGATGCGTTTTTTACGAGTTTTAAAGCGTTGAACTAGGTAACGTCATAGTTAAATGACATATGGAATACCTTTAGACGAACCAAGAATTTAATCAGGTTAACAGAGAATATGCAGCCGCAACTGTAGCCTCTGTTTTCATGAAACAGAAAAGGCTGTGTATTATCTGTCAACTTGAATACATTCTTGGTTTAATTCCTACAATTGCGCACAACCTGTAGAAAATTCCACGTACTGTTTTCGCAGCAAGTGTGGTATCAAAGCTTTTGTTTGTTTTAGCGTATGTAAGAAGAAACTGAGGCAAAATCTCCAGCCCGGCAAGATGTGTTGGTTTGAACAAAGCCTTCTGGACGACGGCCGACCGGACAATGGTTGTAGTTGGATAGTGGCAGTTTGCTGCTGCTTGGTTACTTTCGGGTCATTCGGAATTAACCGCGCGTCCGGAGTGTATTACGTGGGCGTCCGAGAATCGTTCGGGGTCAGTCGTGAAGCCGCCTCATGGCCTTTCAGTATTTGCGGAGCTGTCAATTGTTTTTCCGGTAAAATGCCCTCGTATTTTCTATCTTGTTCTAAGGGCGGAAATTCCAGTCGTAATTACACTAATTAAGTTACATTATTTAATTTAGGTTTAATTACGGGCTTTCTGTTCCACTTCTTCTCGTTGAGGCAAGTCATCGTCGGCGGCTTGTCGTTGTCTTTTTTTGGTCTTTTTCTCTGCTACTTCGCCAACGACATCTCGTGGATTGTCGCGTCCTATGGAGTTATTTTCGGTACGCATTATTCATTTTCTATTTTCTTCTCTTGTTTTATCAAATAATCTTCCCATAAAATCGACTGTGTCGTGCTAGAATGATCTATATGCTTGGAAAGATATCAAGTTTACAAGAAATTAAACGTTTACACGTACAAGGGTCGGCTAATCGCCGATAGTAGTAGCAAGCATAAGCAAATAAAATATTCTTCAAGACAACTATCCCGAACCGTTCCCCGTATTAAAATTGTCGTCTGCTCAACGTAACCTTCCATTTGGGGGTTGGCGAAAGTGATGAACCAGAATTGGGTACACAGGCGCGCCCAGTAGCGTAGCAATAGTGGGGTACAGTGGTGGGCTATAACCAAGGCCCGGGCTCTAGTCGATAAAATGTTTTTGTATTTGTATTTCATTTTATTAATCATATATCTGGTATTCATAATCGTATATTTTGTACTATTGGTCTTATTATTTTGTAGTATTAGAAATTCTACGGCTAATTCCACTTTTCTGCCATATTGTAATGTTCAAACACCATTGTCCAAAACTAAGTAGTGTGGTGTACAAAAAGCGAGAAATACCAAGAAAATTTCTCGATAACGTTCGGGGTTTTAGCCACTCGTGTACAAAAGACTGATACCGTGAGCAATAGTTAATCTCATTAAAGCTGTTATATATTTGAATTATATTTACCGTATATTTATACTTTATTTAACGAATATTTATATTTTATTTAACGTATATTTATATTTTATTTAACGTATATTTATATTTTATTTAACGTATATTTATATTTTATTTAACGTATATTTATATTTTATTTAACGTATATTTATATTTTATTTAACGTATATTTATATTTTATTTAACGTATATTTATATTTTATTTAACTTATATTTATATTTTATTTAACTTATATTTATATTTTATTTAACGTATATTTATATTTTATTTAACGTATATTTATATTTTATTTAACGTATATTTATATTTTATTTAACGTATATTTATATTTTATTTAACGTATATTTATATTTTATTTAACGTATATTTATATTTTATTTAACGTATATTTATATTTTATTTAACGTATATTTATATTTTATTTAACGTATATTTATATTTTATTTAACGTATATTTATATTTTATTTAACGTATATTTATATTTTATTTAACGTATGTTTATATTTTATTTAACGTATATTTATATTTTATTTAACGTATATTTATATTTTATTTAACGTATATTTATATTTTATTTAACGTATATTTATATTTTATTTAACGTATATTTATATTTTATTTAACGTATATTTATATTTTATTTAACGTATATTTATATTTTATTTAACGTATATTTATACTTTATTTAACGTATATTTATATTTTATTTAACGTATATTTATATTTTATTTAACGTATATTTATATTTTATTTAACGTATATTTATATTTTATTTAACGTATATTTATATTTTATTTAACGTATATTTATATTTTATTTAACGTATATTTATACTTTATTTAACGTATATTTATATTTAATTTTCGATTTTATTGGGGCCCGGCACCAGGGCACAAAATTACACGCTACGGCCCTGGGGTCGCCCGCAGAAAGTTTTCAAAGTGGGGGGGGGGGGGGCAATATTCATACCTTTATTAGGGCATTTACATTTATAGCTCATAAAAGGGGGGAATTTCCTCCCCCCCCCCTATGGCCTCCCCTGTGGGTACAATAGCCGACTTGTTTTTACTTTGGTATTGATCGGCTTAAAAATTCCGTAAAAAAGCCTATAACTTAAAGGCCTAGGTTTTCTTCTGCCTGTCCCCCTTTAAATTAGGCCAACATGTTCAGCGGCTGGCCTACCACCAGGGTATTTGTGCTCCACTAAGTTAATTTAAAGGGGTACAGGCAGAAAAAAACCTAGGCCTTTAAGTTGTACCAAAAGTAACCATTTTTCAAAAGGTGGCGCTAGTTATCGTGGATAACACGTTGAGAAGATACGTTTTTCAGAGGATAGTGGTCCTGTAGAATTTTGGTCCGTGTAGCAACTAAGGGCCGCCGAAAAAGTAACTTTTTGTTAAATCTCCAACCAAAAGTGTACACTTTTTAATCTAAACCAAAACTATTTGCCTATTCGGTTGTTCATAATTACCCGATACCGTCAAGAGCAACTGGGATTTTGGGTACACATTTTACTCCTCAAAAGCATGAGTAAATATAAATAATTGGATTCGGTCGTCTCTAAGCAAATACTTTTGGCCTGTTCCATATAGCTACACTTTAGCAGGTAAATAATTTATAACATTGTTAGTGTTGAAGCTTAAAATAGCTTAAGGGTTTACACCCACTAGGTGTATGGTTTTAATCTATTCTGGGATTTCGAGGTAGAGTAGCTTTGACGTCATTTTACAATTATATCCTTTCAAATCATTCAGGTTCGGGTAATTAATAAATACTTCTGTGACTATAAGTGTAAACCTTTTACTCTAAATTAAAATATTTGGTCTGACACATCAATAGTGAAAATTCTTTGTTTTACGAAATAAAAATAAAAAATTTGTGGGCGAGCCAGCTTCTACAATACATTTTTATTATCGCGCGTACTCTTCTTTGTACCTTTAAAACTGCCTCTACTTGCCGTGAGATGGCGCGCTCTTAAAAAAGGCGCATCACATTCGAGACATAAGAAATTGGAATTACTACCAGCGATACATGTCCCTCTTGGGATAGATGGTCTGTGGTTACACCAACCCGTACTTTCCGCCAGAAGAGCATTGGTATAAAATGATTATAATGATATCATCTACAATAGGTGAAACCCACCTGTTGAATATATATAACAAAACCATCTGCCATCAGACCGACATTTCGAGCATCATATCCAATTTCTCGTCTACCAAGTACAAATAACCGTTACTATAGTTTACATTACTGTTTTACCTCTCCGAGGGGACTTTGTACCCTAGGAGGGGTTATACAACCACCGTGTCTGTCTGTCTGTCTGTCTGTGGGTGGGCAAAGGGTAATCACTGCGTACCCAGTTTCTTAGAATCAGGGAAAAGGTTTTTCTAAAAGCGCCCTCTTTTTGTCATTGGGTGTAGTATAATTTTTTAATCGGCCGGGATTCGAACCCGAGCCTTCTTGCACGACAGGTGACCGTTCTACCGCAGAACCACGGATAAAGTTACGCTTCACTGAAAATTAAAAACTCTTCCGAGGAGAGGTATATTTTGGCTTGCCAACTTGTTCTGTTTGGATCTATGTAAATTAACATCAATAGCAATTCAATTAAAGTAACCTTATCTAAAATTTGTAAAAGATAACGTAGAATGACTTATTCTCGCAATCTTTAAAGTTCACAGAATACTCAATATTGCTATAAACAATTAAGTTCTATAGGCAACAACGTCGGTTTATGGAGACGTGGAAGTCACGGTGCAGACCAAGACAGTGGTCTCTTATTAAATAGACCCCTTTTTCCGGGAAGATAGAAATTTAAATAACCCTAACAGAGAATCTCTCCAAGTGCTTTTATGATGTAGAGATTGCGAAACTCTATTCGAAATAAAAATGACGTTACGAAATGTCGCTTTTGGCCTTTGCGAGCGAATTTTTTTGAAGTGTCATAGTGTTTATTATTTTGTATCGATTAAATACCAAAGATATTCAATACGTATTGTCAACGAAATGGCATTGTCATGAACGGTAAATATATCTTCATGCCTAATCATTAACCTAACAAAGGGATAAAGGTACATACTGTTACAAAATTGGAACTGTCAATTTAAGCGTAATTAAAGTATATTTGTTGGGTATATTAAAGGGCAATTTTACCCAAAAACAAGTTCGCCAAGGAGATAACATTATTTCATTGCCCAGCTCTAATTTTTTTTCACAATGAGTTTTTTGCATAATTGATTACAAAAAAGTAGCAAATACACAACAATATTGGTGCAAGCATAAGTAACATAATAACTAGTGTATAATAAGTATAAAAATGATAAAAAATTATCGCCGAACTGATTGTCAGAGCTATTGCACAATCCAGGTTTATATCAGCACAGAGCCCCCTAGCATCTAAAATATTAAGTGAATTTAACTTATTCCGAGGACGGTAATATACTACTGAGTTCAATTGCAAGTCCTAGCCGAAGTTGGGCGGAAGTATCAGTGTGGAAAAAAGTTTCGGTTAGGAAATATAAACAATAGAAAGTGTCATACTTACGGTTATTATTTTACTTACAGTAGAAGGTGAGCAAGGAGTAAGATATTTAAAATATCAGAAATTTACGGAAAATGATTTCTATTAAAAAGAGTGTCAGTTTAAAGGGAATATGAACTTACATGTTTATAGTGCCAACAGAAGCTACGAATGATTTTTTTTGCGGTTGTGACGTGTGGGACAACTCAACAACTGACTAATCAGGGTGACGATAATTGTAAAGGCCATGTCAACGGGGGTGGACTTGGGGATAGGGATGGGACACCCGTGGCGGAAGTATGACAACAACCCGTTGGGGCTACGTGGTCGTCCTCACCAGGCCCTCCCCATTCTCCACTACTCCCGGCAGCTAGGAATGATTGGTGCTGGTTAAATGTGAGTCGTAGCGCATGTTAGCAGACGATTTTGGGTTTAGTTCATAGTCCTTTTGTTAGGGCTTCCTTCTGAAGACTGGCCACGGTCCCACTATCTCTTGTAACAAGTTTCCATGGCTAGTTTATCTAAGCGGGACCCACTCTAACAGATGACAATAGGTGGTTTCTTTTCGCCTGTTTACCCTAAAACGTTTTATTCGTCTGCCCCATGAACTATTCGCTTGTTCCGCCGAATTAGGGCTGCATTAAATACCCCCAACGAACTCAACGTTGGGACCGTTTACTCTACTGTACGAGTTTTCGCATATACGGTTTTGACGTCACGTTAAAAATTTTTAGTTAACGAAGTCATCGGCTGAAGGATAATTTCGTTGATCAAAGGAAACGTGACGTCGCAGCACGGAGTAAGGCTAGCGGCAGACGATATTTTACAAAATCTACAACATCGTAAAACGCGTTCAACAAGATCCTAGCTACGTCACGTTTACTAACGGTCTCAACGAAATAATTTTTCCAATAACTTCGTTGATCGCTACTCTTTCTAAATTCTACTCCTCAAAAGAGGGAGTAAAGAAAGTAACTGATAAAATTGAATGGTTATCCAGTGTAGGGAGCTGTTGGCTCGCGTGGCATGCGGGGCTTGCCACCACCCTCCTACGCATTGTAACCCGGCCACCTGAAATAATGGCTTTAAAAGTCGCTCGATGACTTAGGCCTAAGGTGGTGCCTTGGGTATTAGCCTAGTTGGGTTTTATTTAATTTATCTGTTCAAATGATCACAGGCAGCAATTTTGGGAAATCGTTTTTACACCACAGTTGAAGTAAAATGACGTCGTAGGGATACTCTTCTTACCCTACAACGAAATTCCAGTAGAGCCGAAAAATAAACCACCTATTAGTAACATAGGAACACTCACTGCTAGCGGGCATAGTTTTGACAAATGGTAGAAATTTTTGTCTTGAATCAAAGTCTATATTGCACACTAAATTATTTAATATATCCCCGTTTACAACAGGGCTAGGAATAGGATTCACCATTGTCTCCATGCCATTGGTAATCAACCAATACTTCGTGAAACACAAAGCGAGCGGCAATGGAATCTACTTGGCAGGAGGAACACTGGCTTCATTCTTCATTCCACCATTGGCTGAATTATTATTGGAAAGATACGACCTCAAGGGAACATTCCTCTTAACGTCAGCAATACCCATACAAGCGCTAGTTTTCGCGTGTTTCCTCAAGTCAAGAAAACCTCAAGAAACAATTAATAAGGGCAGATTGGTTGGTGTGGCGGTCGTAGACGCGGAAGAAATAAAACCGAGTCTGAATAAAGTCGACTTGGAGACTCGCGAAGACAGTGTCATGGACGGGGAGCAATTGGAAATTGACCAGTTATCTCCATTGCATCCAGACCTCGAGGTTATCACTCGTAACGGACAATACTCCGAAAAAGAACAATTGACCCCACTGCATCCGGACCCCAAGGTAGTCGCTCGTAATGCACCTTACTCCGAGGTGTACCGGAGCACCACCGAACAGAAAGTTCCAGATAAATCTTTCAATGAGACAGTTTTGGAAGTTCTGAAACTGAGTAAAGGTATCGTCATGAACCCCATGTTCGCGATTGTGACGTTTTCCAACGTGTCGACCCATTTTCTAATTTTGACCTTCAGTATGATCGTGGTCGATTTGGGTCTCGATAAAGGCTTGGAGCGTTCGGAGGCGGTGGCCCTGGCTTCGGTCGTGGGCATTCCGGAACTTATCGGCCGTCTGTGTTTCGGTTGGGTGTCCGATAAAGGGTACGTGAGCCGCAAACAGATGTTGGTTGCCGAAGAGATCTTCGCGGGCGCGTTACTGTGCATCATGACCTTGACGGACAATAAGTACTTTCTCTTCACCTTGTGCGGCCTATTTGGACTAGCATTGGGGAACGCTCTGATTCTAATCACAGTTTTTTACACGCAAATCATGAAACCGGAGGAGCTGGGAATCTCATTCGCTCTAAAACATGCCTTCACCGGAATCGCCTTTTTGCTGAGACCAGCGCTTACTGGTAAAATCGGAACTAAATAGAATTTTCGTAGTATGAATAGGGTAGCGCTCCCGGCAATACCAAACGTCGTACGGGCGGACGTCGAAATTAGCTAACCTTTCTCTCGTGTTGCCGCTGCTATCCCTCGTTATCGTGCCCCATCTTTATGGCCCCGGCTATCCAGACAGGCGAACGTAGAAATGATCTCGCTTTATCTCTGGCTGCCACAGCGCTGCTACCCCTCTTTATCTGGCCCCAACTATATGGTCCCGACTATCCTTACAGTTTTACGGGCGAACGTGGAAATTATCTGACTTTATCTCTGGCTGCCGCGGCGCTGCTACCCCTCGTTATTTTGCCCCAACTATATGGTCCCGGCTATCCTTACAGTTTTACGGGCCAACGTAGAAATTATCGGATTTATCTATGGCTGCCGCGGCGCTGCTACCCCTCGTTATCTTGCCCTAACTATATGGTCCCGGCTATCCTTACAGTTTTACGGGCGAACGTGGAAATTATCTGACTTTATCTCTGGCTGCCGCGGCGCTGCTACCCCTCGTTATTTTGCCCCAACTATATGGTCCCGGCTATCCTTACAGTTTTACGGGTGAACGTAGAAATTATCGGATTTATCTATGGCTGCCGCGGCGCTGCTACCCCTCGTTATCTTGCCCCAACTATATGGTACCAGCTATCCTTACAGTTTTACGGGCCAACGTAGAAATTATCGGATTTATCTATGGCTGCCGCGGCGCTGCTACCCCTCGTTATCTTGCCCTAACTATATGGTCCCGGCTATCCTTACAGTTTTACGGGCGAACGTGGAAATTATCTGACTTTATCTCTGGCTGCCGCGGCACTGCTACCCCTCGTTATTTTGCCCCAACTATATGGTCCCGGCTATCCTTACAGTTTTACGGGCGAACGTAGAAATTATCGGATTTATCTCTGGCTGCCGCGGCACTGCTACCCCTCGTTATCTTGCCCCAACTATATGGTCCCGGCTATCCTTACAGTTTTACGGGCGAACGTAGAAATTATCTGACTTTATCTCTGGCTGCCGCGGCGCTGCTACGCCTCGTTATCTTGCCCCAACTATATGGTACCAGCTATCCTTACAGTTTTACGGGCGAACGTAGAAATTATCGGATTTATCTATGGCTGCCGCGGCGCTGCTACCCCTCGTTATCTTGCCCCAACTATATGGTCCCGGCTATCCTTACAGTTTTACGGGCGAACGTAGAAGTTATCGGATTTATCTATGGCTGCCGCGGCGCTGCTACCCCTAGTTATCTTGCCCCAACTATATGGTCCCGGCTATCCTTACAGTTTTACGGGCGAACGTAGAAATTATCGGATTTATCTATGACTGCCGCGGCGCTGCTACCCCTCGTTATCTGGCCCCAACTATATGGTCCCGGCTATCCTTACAGTTTTACGGGCGAACATAGAAATTATCTGACTTTATCTCTGGCTGCCGCGGCACTGCTACCCCTCGTTATCTTGCCCCAACTATATGGTCCCGGCTATCCTTACAGTTTTACGGGCGAACGTAGAAATTATCTAAATTTATCTCTGGCTGCCGCGGCGCTGCTACCCCTCGTTATCTTGCCCCAACTATATGGTCCCGGCTATCCTTACAGTTTTACGGGCGAACGTAGAAATTATCGGATTTATCTATGGCTGCCGCGGCGCTGCTACCCCTCGTTATCTTGCCCCAACTATATGGTCCCGGCTATCCTTACAGTTTTACGGGCGAACGTAGAAATTATCTAAATTTATCTCTGGCTGCCGCGGCGCTGCTACCCCTCGTTATCTTGCCCCAACTATATGGTCCCGGCTATCCTTACAGTTTTACGGGCGAACGTAGAAATTATCGGATTTATCTATGGCTGCCGCGGCGCTGCTACCCCTAGTTATCTTGCCCCAACTATATGGTCCCGGCTATCCTTACAGTTTTACGGGCGAACGTAGAAATCATCTGACTTTATCTCTGGCTGCCGCGGCGCTGCTACCCCTCGTTATCTTGCCCCAACTATATGGTCCCGGCTATCCTTACAGTTTTACGGGCGAACGTAGAAATTATCGGATTTATCTATGGCTGCCGCGGCGCTGCTACCCCTAGTTATCTTGCCCAAACTATATGGTCCCGGCTATCCTTACAGTTTTACGGGCGAACGTAGAAATTATCGGATTTATCTATGACTGCCGCGGCGCTGCTACCCCTCGTTATCTGGCCCCAACTATATGGTCCCGGCTATCCTTACAGTTTTACGGGCGAACATAGAAATTATCTGACTTTATCTCTGGCTGCCGCGGCGCTGCTACCCCTCGTTATCTTGACCCAACTATATGGTCCCGGCTATCCTTACAGTTTTACGGGCGAACGTAGAAATTATCTGACTTTATCTCTGGCTGCCGCGGCGCTGCTACCCCTCGTTATCTTGCCCTAACTATATGGTCCCGGCTATCCTTACAGTTTTACGGGCGAACGTAGAAATTATCGGATTTATCTATGGCTGCCGCGGCGCTGCTACCCCTAGTTATCTTGCCCCAACTATATGGTCCCGGCTATCCTTACAGTTTTACGGGCGAACGTAGAAATTATCGGATTTATCTATGGCTGCCGCGGCGCTGCTACCCCTAGTTATCTTGCCCCAACTATATGGTCCCGGCTATCCTTACAGTTTTACGGGCGAACGTAGAAATTATCTGACTTTATCTCTGGCTGCCGCGGCGCTGCTACCCCTCGTTATTTTGCCCCAACTATATGGTCCCGGCTATCCTTACAGTTTTACGGGCGAACGTAGAAATTATCTGACTTTATCTCTGGCTGCCGCGGCGCTGCTACCCCTCGTTAGCTTGCCCCTCGTTAGCTTGCCCCAACCATATGGTCCCGGCTATCCTTACAGTTTTAAGGGCGAACGTAGAAATTATCGGATTTATCTATGGCTGCCGCGGCGCTGCTACCCCTCGTTAGCTCGCCCCAACTATATGGTCCCGGCTATCCTACAGTTTTACGGGCGAACGTAGAAATTATCTGACTTTATCTCTGGCTGCCGCGGCGCTGCTACCCCTCGTTATCTTGCCCTGGGCAATTATATGGTCCCGGCTATCTAGACAGTTTTATGGCCCGAGCTACAGGTGAACGTAGAAATTACTTAAGCGGTTTTCATTTAATGAATTAGTAATTAAAATAAATGCAACGGTTCGCTTACGCTTATGTCAATATACACTGAAAAACACTAGTTGATCAATTGACACTTCAATACAACATCTTCAATGAATAGCCCAGAAGTAATATTAGTTACTGTTTATATAGTGCTTGTTGAAATAATGGAAACTTTTCACCTGTACAACTAATTCCTTATAACCAGGTGGCTTTTTTAACACATTAAGGCTGAGCAAAAACCCGACGTTCTGTTTATAGGTGTAAAGTTTCCATTATTTTAACCCGCACTATATAAACAGTAACTTGCTGGTCCTGGCTATCGGAAATATTACTTCTGTGCGATTTCCTTGAAGATGTTTTATTCAAGAGCTTATTAATATTCGCTCTGACCACTAATATTTTCTGCAGGTTTGTTTAGAGACGATATTGGATCTTACAGCTACTTGTTATGGACATTAGGCGCTCTGTCCATCACAGCTGGAGCCGTTTGGAAAGTTGAATCTTACCTCCACTACAGCCATACCATCAAAGAGGTGGTCAAGGAAAGAAAACAAAACTCCACCATTAGCCGGACAACGCTGTCTTAACTATGATTTTCAATAAGAATCATGGTTTACGAATTTGATATTAATTATACACGGTTAAAGCTTAACTCCTTTAGAAATTTTGATTTTGTAGAAATAAATTTATTTATATTAAAAACTTTTTAGATTTGATTTAAGCAAAGAGGAATAGTCCTGGAGTGGTATTGATAGTTCTGATTGGGATAAGCACTGACGTTCCTCTTTAGAAATCACGTAAAGGGGGATGTAGAAACGGGGGGTATGTCGAGGTAGACTTTTATCTATCCCTCCATTCCAACACACCAACACAGGCAGCGCGATCATGGCGCGATCTACCGGTTAGGGTTTGAATTCTTTAAAAAGTCTACCTTGACTTTTGCCCTATTTTTCCCCCGCCTCGAACTAGCACTACGCTGTCGGATTTAGCGCCTTCTTTCCTTTCCCCTCCTCTAGTATTCCTCCATGATTTAAGGTACAGAAATTGTGAATTAGATTTGAGAAACAAACACAAGAAGAACGCAGCTAGTGTTTAAGCACGCTAACACAATGATGTGTATAAATTTTATTAGACGAACCTTTCCGCTGAACGTTTTACGGAAAGGGGGAAGACAATTTATTAATTTTCCCCTTCCGACGGCAGCAGGCGCTAAAGCGTCTAACCAAGGACAGTAGATACAGGGACGAGAAAGTGCATTGGCGGCCTCTGTTGGAATATATCAACTAAAACGACCTAAACGCAAGGAGAGTTAGTTGTAAACAAAAAAAAATGGCGGTCACCTAATTTTAGCGGTTCTTGACGAGGCTTAAGTGTTCAAAACAAATGGGCATTTTTTTATTCACGCTCGTAGTTTTATTTTTAATTCAACATTAAAATGGTAAAAACTAACTACAATAATACTGTCCATGGTGAACCACGTCTTAACAATGGCCGCGGTTTGTTTACATCTAACTCCCCGTGAATATGAAGACGTTTAAAATCGAATTTTTTTCCCTGCTTTCTCGTCCTTGTATCTACTGTCCTTGGTCTTGTTATAATAGTTGTTATAGTTATATTCTTAAACTATACTTGTCTTAATTAACTATACAAGATTATATTTAATACTGTTACTTTAATAGCATCACATGAATACCTTAATACATGGTATTCTTACATTTTATTCTGGTCTGTCTGCCAGTGCCAGATTTTTTATATATATTGTTTGTTACATCATTTAGCCCCACCTGGTGGCTCCATATACAACAACCTTCTTTTTTTTTTTTTTTTTTTTAACAAGTTAGTAATAGTTAATCAGAGAAACGTTGTGGAGGACGAATAACACGCCCAGAGCGAGTGGAGGTAGGAGGGTTATGGGCAGATTCGATTATTGGAGAACGTTGAACATCAGAATACGCAGGTGATGGGACCCTCCGGTAAGTATGTGTCGTAGGGTGAGGAGAATTACCGGGAACAACAGAATCCAAAGGACGTGTGGGGAAAATGGGTGTATTCCGTGGCAGGACATCATGAGATCGTGGTTGAGGGCGATGATGAAGAGTAAATGGACTAGGAGGAGTTGAAGTAGAAGTGGTGAGAGGTTGGTGTGTCATTGTTGATTGAGTAGTTGATGGTATGGGAGTTGGTGAGCTGTGCGATGACGGTTGAGAGAAAGTTACTGAGGTATTGGTAGTGATGGGTATAGAAGAGGAGGTAGATTGCGTGGAGTCAGAGCTCGTGACGGTATGGTATAGAGTCGGTGAAGAGGGTTTTGGTGGTGAGGATATGGGCGGTGTAGTATGGGTGTCAGGTGTCTTGCGGTAGAAAACACGTGTGAGAGTGGAGCGACTCAGATCCGGACGGAGGAAAATTCGGTTGCGCCGATAAGAGCGGCCTTGAGAATCGGTGACAATATAAGATTGCGGCTCCGGTCCAATCTGTGTTACAATCGCCGGAACCCAAGAACGGTTACCTAATTGTAGCAATACTCTTTGACCATTGGATAAAGGAGCCAAAGGTTTCACACGAGAGTGACGGTCATGATAGGATGTCATAAGTTCTTGTTTGTGCTGTAGTTGTTGACGAGTGGCAAGAGTGGGATAATGTGGATGAAGAATTTCTTTGGTGGTCGTCAATGGTGTCCGAAGTCGACGGCCCATGAGAAGTTCAGCAGGGCTAGACGAATTAATTAATGGAGTGCTCCGATATTCAAGTAGTACGTAGCTCAAGGATTTGCCAGAAGCTTTAGCTTTAATAAGAGCGTTCTTGATCGTCTGGACGGAGCGTTCAGTCAATCCATTTGATTTAGGATAATAGGGACTTGTGGTAATGTGACGTACTCCCCATTGTTTGAGGAAATCTTGAAATTGGGCAGAGGTAAACGGAGGACCATTGTCGGAGATTAACGTAGTTGGGGCGCCATGGCGGGCAAAATGAGGTGTCATAAATGCAATCACATCTTTGGCTGTGGTGTGGTGGAGGTCCTGTGCCTCAATAAATTTAGAAAAGTAATCTACCAGCAAAATCAGGGGTTTGGAGTCGACGTGAAAAAGATCAGTGCCAATAATTTCCCACGGTAGACTTGGTACGGGGTGCGGTTGTAGTGGTTGAGAAGAGTTAGAAACAGAGCGGGATTGACACAGAGAACAAGAGCGGATCATCTGGGTGATATCCATGACCATATTGGGCCAAAACACATTCAGCTTTGCTTTAGCAATACATGCAGAAATACCTTGGTGGGTAACATGAAGTTGCGATAGAACATCATTACGTAGTGTGGGTGGTACTAGTAAAGTTGAGCCTCGATAAAGTAAGTCTTCTGAGATGTGTAGTTCATTTTGGTATTGCCAATATGGGTACAATGCTTTAGGAAGGGATTGTCGAGAAGAGGGCCAACCATCTGCAATGAGTCGACGTAAGGTAACCATGCTTTGATCTTGAAGGAATTCAGACTTAAATGCTTGATATTTGTCATCAGAAAGAGTGGTAAGTGCATGGAGAGCAGTGGTAGGGCCATCTAAATCATCCGATTTAAAAGGGGAGATAGACTGATGAGCCCTTGATAGTGTATCAGCAATGTGAAGAGTAGAACCTGGAACGTACACAAGGTTAATGTCATATCGGGAGAGTCTCAACACTAGGCGTTGAAGTCGAGGAGATAGTAAGTGCAAAGGTTTATGGATTATGGCTAGTAGTGGCTTGTGGTCGGTATGGACAGTGACTTTGGTGGCGGTGATATAGTAACTAAAATGCTCACATGAGTACACGATGGCCAGAAGTTCCTTTTCTATATGTGCATATCTGGATTGAGTGGTGGTCCATGATATGGAAGTATATTCCACTGGATGACTATCTTGAAGCAAGACGGCTCCGGCACCGGTTGGGCTAGCATCAACAGATATAATGATTGGTACAGTAGGTTGAAAAAAGGCAAGGACTGGAGAGGTAGTTAACCGGTGTTTGAGTGTGTCAAAATGCGCTTGATAGGTATAATTCCACGTAAAGGTAGAGTCCTTCTTTAGAAGCTGACGTAATGTAGAGGTATGGTGCGCCGCATCGGGAATGTAACGCACAAGATAATTAATCATTCCCAGGAATCTCTGAAGGGCTTTCCTGTCAACTGGAGGAGGCATAGAGGTAATTGCAATTATCTTTTTATTGTCAATGGTGACACCAGAAGGTGTAATTTCATTACCTAAATATGTGATCTTTGTAACCGCCAGTTGCATCTTACGAGTAGAGAAAGTAAGGTTTTTATCTTTTGCAGTATTGAGGACATCAAGAAGGTCTTGTTTATGGTCATCAAGTGTAGAGGAGGGGATGAGGAAATCGTCAGTAGAAATATGGAGATTGGGAAAAAGAGAAGGAGGAAAAAGTTCTTTCATAGTGCGTTGAAAAATTTCCGAAGCGGTAGTGATTCCATAGGGTAGTCGTAGAAATTTGTACAGGCCGAAAGGGGTGGCAAAAGTGCATAGATTCGAGCTTTTATCAGTCAATCGTATTTGCCAGAAAGCACTTTTTGCGTCTAAAACGGTGAATACTGTGGACCCATGTAACTGGGCATAAATTTCCTGGTTGGTGGGCATAGGGTAATATTCCCGTTTAATGGCCCCATTTAATTTGCGCGGATCAAGACATATCCTGAGAGAGCCATCAGGTTTGGTAACAATCACCATGGGATGCACCCATTCCGATGGTCCAGAGACAGGGGTGATAATATCAGCTTCGACCATCTTGTGAAGTTCTGCTCGGACCTTAGCAGAGAGTGCGTGAGGAAGTTTTCTTGCAGAAGAAATACTTGGTATTGCATCGGATCGGAGTTTTATGTCATGGAGACCAGGAAGGGCTCCGATTGTGTCGAATATTGGGTGGTATTGTTCAATTATTTCGGTAGGAGAGATATGAGTGAGGTCAACACTTGGCAATTGTCGGGAAGAACGAGATAGTGTAGAAGCAGGTTCCAGAGAGTAGGAATATTTGGTTTGCGAATCCATCAAAGAATTGTTTAAACGTTTGATATAGCCATATGTGATGGAAGCCAATGCTCCAAGAATAGGCTGGGAGGAGCAAGTGGTTATGTAAAAATCACAGTCGGCTTGGTATGTTTTGGAAGCACATGGAATAGTTACAATGCCCAATATTGGAACGGTATGTCCAGAATAAGCGAGGACACGATGAGTCGGTTGTTTAAGTGGTGGTTGAGTTGGAAAAGAACGGTAGATGTATTCAGGTAGAAGGTTAATCTGGGAGCCCGTATCCAGTTTGAGGGTTATTAGTTGGTTATAAATATAAAGTCTGTCCAGCATGAGGTGGGAAATAGAGATATCGTGAGGAAAGGAGTTGAGTCTGTTTGGAGTATTGACTTCATTTAGTTCAAGAGTAAGACTGTGTAGGTGAAAGTCATCAAAATCTTCTTCTAGAAGGTCTTGGTCAGATTGATCACAATCAAAATAATAAGATTCGTTAGGGTGTCCATAAGAGGTTGAAAGATCTTGTGGATTGGAAGTGTCAGTATCAAGAGAAAATGCTTCGCACTTACTCGCCCAATGTCCAAATGAACCACAGCGTAGACAACGAGACTTCTTTGCACGACATTCGTTTGGTAGGTGTGATTTTCCGCAATTATGACATGATTTAGTTTGACGAGATTGAGGTTGGTGTTGGTAAAGTGGAAGACGGGAATGAGCTGGTGGAGGATTTACAGTTCCCGAGTATTGTCGTGGGGAGATATTGCGAGTAAAGGGTGTTCCATAAGAAGGACGTTGGTGCGATATTTGTGATGAGGATCGTCGATTGCTTTGAGGACGAAAGGAGGAAGAGTTGTTATATGGTGTGGAAGGACGAGTGTTGTAGTTATAACGAAGTGCATTAACCTGAGACTCATCAGAAGTAGAGGTAGTTGGAGGAGAAGTGACCATAGCGGATGCCTGATTTGTTGCCATTTCTTCCGAAAGGCAGAGTAGGGTTGCAGCGTCAAGTGATAAGTTAGGTTTGGCCAAGAGATCTTTGCGAAGCTTGTCATTTTTAATGCCACAAACAATCATAAGGCATACAAGGGAGTCATTCAAAGTTCCAAAATCACAGTCTTGAGCTTTAGTTTTCAGATCAAGTATGAAATCAGTGAAAGACTGAGAAGCAGTTTGTCTTGCAGTAAGGAAAATATAGCGAAGGTACAGTAAATTTTTCTGTGGAGCGTACAAAGTATCAAAGGCTGTAAGTATAACTTGTACAGTGCGATCATTTCCGGTTTCAGGAATGGTAAGTGTTTTATATATTTTCTGACCAGCTGGACCCAGTACGTGGAGAAAATGAGCAACTTGAACATCAATGGGATCTTTATTAAGTTTCATAGCAGTATAATATATGTTGAAACTGCATTTATAATCTTCCCAAGCTGTAGCAGGGTCTGCACCCGGTTTGAAATGATCAAGACCCCTAATGGAGGTAGTTGTTGAATGTGATTGCGACATAATAACAATGGGAATTTTACGCGGGAAACAAGGCTTAAGGTGATAAGGTCTTAATACTTCCAATTGGCGTTCGAAAAATGGTTCTTCGCAGCTGCCACCATGTTATAATAGTTGTTATAGTTATATTCTTAAACTATACTTGTCTTAATTAACTATACAAGATTATATTTAATACTGTTACTTTAATAGCATCACATGAATACCTTAATACATGGTATTCTTACATTTTATTCTGGTCTGTCTGCCAGTGCCAGATTTTTTATATATATTGTTTGTTACATCATTTAGCCCCACCTGGTGGCTCCATATACAACAGGTCTAACCAATGAAAATTGTACACAAGAAAATGCACGAATTTTGACGGTTTGAGTTCTCCTTTCTTTCATCAATGAAAATAATTTTAAGTAATACCAGAATTAAATGAACCGAAGTTATCGAAATAGCGCTCAGAATCGGAGGGCGTTTTACTTATGAAAATTATGAGAAAATCGAGTCTAATAAAAGCTAATTTCCATCCCGGTCTTTTAACGCGATAAATTGCACTTGGGAATAGGTAATAACATATGTAACATAATTACTCATCAGTATGCCACTACTGTAGCTCTATTTCTAACGGTTTGTTTCACAGCTATTGCGTCATCTGTACACTACGAAATATTTGACGTCATCGAAGCTAAAATTCCGATTACACCGTGGCGTAATTAGCTCTACGTCTGATCACGGCCAACTTTGATTTCTCGCGCATCTCTCGCGCTACAGCGGCCATCTCATTCGTTGACGTTTCTGTGTTAACCTATGAGCAAAAGATGTGTATGACGTTAGCGCCCCTAGCGGATTATTATTTTTAGTATAGTTTTTACATTGAAGACAATATAACCACCGAGCGTGGCGCTGAACTCCTACACATTATAGTACAGTTTATAGGGGGAAAATCCTTGCTCGCGGAATTTCGACGAATGTGTTGGCCGTAGTAGCGCGAACAGCGCGTGATCAAAGTTGGCAGTGGTCTGATAAACCGACGGTCATTATTTTAGTAAACAAACTGGTTTGAACAACCAAGGCTTAGGAGCTAAAATGAACTACGATATACTGTCAAGTTCTGTTAATGTAATTAATTTGCAAATTAATGAAGCTCTCGGAGACTCACGTTCTAAAATAAATTTGCATTGTCAAATAAAAGAAGCAGGTTTATTGGAAAAAATAGTTGAAATTCAAGTTGAGCTTTTCTGGCGCATCTACCTTCTCCAAGCATGATCTATCCCTCACTCGGCTTTGCCAGAGGCGGGCAGAGTCAACCGTAAATTTCGCACTTTACTGACTTTACACACATTTTGCCACCGAACTTTGGAGCCCCTTTAACTTCATCCGCACAAACCAAGCGAGTTTTTTTTATTATTATTCAAAGAGGAAAGGGCTGATTTTGAGTCTGAGAAGACGGCGAGCCCGGCGAAGACGCCATCTGATTAATCAGGGCGAGATATGTGTAACGGCCACGCCAACGGAGGGATACGTGGGGACACCCGTGGCGGAAGTATTCCGACCACCCGTTGGGGGATTGGTGGTCGTCCTCACACGGCCATCCACAATCCTACCTCCCGGACGCCTGGGATTACAGGAGTGAGCCACTACTCCCGGCAAACCGAGCGAGCCCAAAATCCTGAAATTTTCCGCGAATTTTTCTCCTCCCTAGCACGAGCAATTTGGGGCAAATCGAAGCTGTAGTTTTCTTCCTAAAATAGAAGGAACTGAAGTGGAGCGATTCTGTTTACTTGTAGAAGTTTTCAAACCAGAGATTTTTAATCGTAATATTAGGCTTATTATCGAAATAAAAAATAAAAGCATAGAAATTATCTTTTCAAATCACGCGGCGCGGCGTGAGGAGCCTTCGGTTTCATATCGTTTTTCTACTACGTAGCATTGTGCAGGCCTATTTCAATAGCTCTTTCCATAAAATAATATATACGCATACATGTATAAAAAGTGTTATTTTTTGGAGCGCGCGCTTCCTAATATTTCCGTGTAGAGGGTCTCGTGCGTTTTCGCACAAGCTCAACAAAAACAAAAATATGCGCGTGCTCTCTAACTTTAACTGCACGATGAATAAAATTACTCGACTTCTCGGGCGCACCGTGCGTCGCGCACGGAGCACGAGCACCGTATAAAAATTCTGTTAGTAGGATCCCATGGTCCAATAGGGGTTTTTTTCGTTTTCGTCCACGGAATTAGTAGCATCATAGTATCATCAAGAATTTGTATGCAAGCCTAAGCCTCATGTTGGGTAAAGCGACCAATGAGATAACCTGTTGTCAATGACGTCAATGACCACGGCAAAATTCAAAAACATTTCCCGTTCTTTTAATTATTTCTAATTATCTACGAAACATAAAGCAACGAAACTTTATATTCGGGTATTTTAATCGTAATTTCTTCGTTTAAAAGTAATATTAAGGCGGTAACGAATAATTTGCAACTTACTCTTTAAGACTGGGCAAGAGTCACCGTCTTAAAATTTTCGTCTACTTTAAAGGTACATTGTGAACGAACCAATGGATGAAAAGTTATGAAACTAGCTTTTAAATAAACCTTGAAACTTATTTCAAGTCATATTTATAATTAACTGATAACAAAATTCGCGAAAACTATTAATATCGTTCCGAATTACAACCTACTTTCTAAAATCTCATTGAACTTTCTAATACGCGCGTTGACAACGCAAACTTTACCTACACGAGCAGCTGTTCGGTTATCTACATGGTGCGGGAAAAATATTATTTTTGAATGTTATAAAGCGATAAACGACTTTTCAAGGCGAGTTTATATTACATTTAAGTTCATATAAACGGTAAAACTTGTCAGTGTAATATTTCTTATATCATTTGGTAGGTTAATTAACGTTTAATTATCGCCAACTTTAAATTAATTTCAATGGGGGCGGGGAAAAAACTTTTAACCAAGTTACGCGTGATTTCGCCACGAGAGGCGCTGCGTGTCATTTTCGTTTGAAACCGACAAAAGCCTATTGACTAGAGATTTATAGAGCAAGTTATTATTTAGGCCAAGGCTTAGGTATATATTACATGAAATATCTAATTATTACTTGTTAACATGTCGTAACTTCGATACCAACAGTCACCGATTACTATAAATATACTGTAGAAGCTAAGATATAATTAAATTGTTAGTAAAACAAAACAATAATCCATTAAATCACCAAGTCACTGACTACGCTTTCACGCTACTCCCTAAAATGCATAGGTGGCATAGTTGGCATAGTTCGTCGGTCGATTTCCTACCATAAACATTGCTACTATAGCAAGTAAACCAAGGAGCGGAATCACTATTTATAAGGCATTGTTGTTTTGTATCAGGTACAACTCTTTTTGTCGAGTTTCGTACGGATAGAATACATTCCACGCCCGACTTTACCTGGTGCGTAAGGCTTGGTGCTGTCCTCTAGGTTGCGTTATAGATGGCCCATAGCATTTTTTAGTATGGGGTTGGGGGCGCCGCGCGCCCCCGGCGCTCGAGCGAAGTGAGTGCGCGTCGCCGGCAGGCGACATTACTCGGCGTTTCCTATATCTATGGGCGAATCCAAACCACCACGTTTCTCGTGGGCCGATGTCACGTCGGTCGATTTTAGAGAGCTATGCCAGAGAATTCATATATAAAAATATATAATACGAAAAGTTATGTCAGAGCAATGCCGATCTGCAAAAAAAGCTATGCCTGATACAAAACAACAATGCCTTATAAATAGTTATTCCGCCCCTTGGTTTACATGCTATAGTAGCAATGTTTACGGTAGGAAATCGACATATGCCGGAACTATGCGAACTATGCCACCTATGCATTTTAGGGAGTGTCCGGTTTGACCGCTGAAAATGCCCGAAATAACTCCGGAAATGAGAGCCTGTCTTTCTCTCAGAATCGCCAGAATCTTATCATTCTGAATACGAGCACCCTCTTACTTGACAGAAAGACGTCACGGGCAACATTTTCCCCTCACAACCCCTCCTATTTTATAGAATGACCTATTGTGGGTATAGCTATTTCTATTCGTCGAATAATATGCCGAATATTCGTCGAATATAGGGCCAAATATTAGTCGAATAATAGGTCGAATGGTCAAAACATTTAAAAAATTTATATCTAAATGGTAGAACTGAACGACTTAATGACGGGATAGTTGACCTGTGACTTAAATAAAATACTAAAACTATCTGTACACCCAAAGAAGTGTGTCAGAATTTATAGCCCGGTGTACCTAGTAACAGAGACCATACCACCGGAGGCCTATCATCATAGTGCCCTACGCCAGCGTCCACCTAGCCCGGACAGGTGACAAATCCAGCCTGGGTAGTAGAACCCTACTACTTATGGTCGCACCTTTGACGCAAGCCACTCAACCCAGCAGAAGGTGCAGCAATGGGTGGACCAATTCCCACTTCGCACACAGCAGTGGGATTAAGAATGGATGCTGTAGAAACTCCAGCCGACACCCTACCTACACAGGTAAGGAGTCAAACCCTTTGGAGAGAGCTCCTAAAGGGGAACGACGAGCACACAGCAGTCCAAGTAACCCGGCACAGTCGGCACCGGAGATTCCGGTGTTGTTCCAAAAGGCCGGGAGGCAGGACCACCGTGCCCACATATGCAGGCCCGCCGCCCCACAGCAGGCTACCCAATCCACCGAGGCGGCCAGTTTGCACGGACCCTCTCCGTTAGCCTGAGCCGAAGCTCAGTATCCAGCAGAAACCTGACCGAAGTCGGAGGTGGAGATAGGACCAATTGATCGAAGCTAACATCTCCCAGTGC
The DNA here is from genome assembly GCF_980474605.1 of Leiobunum rupestre. NCBI lineage: Eukaryota > Metazoa > Arthropoda > Arachnida > Opiliones > Sclerosomatidae > Leiobunum > Leiobunum rupestre. The sequence continues at coordinate 14,071,821 of NC_143388.1, forward strand.
GCCACCGCCCTTATGGGTTACAAGAGCCGGACCCCGACTCCCCGTTAAAGCCACCAGTTATTGCACACTCCGACCCATTTAGGGCCTACACCCAAAGAAGTATCTACTGAGAGCCAATTGGCCAATGACGTACGTTATTTTATAGAATTGCCTATAGATTATTTTATTTGAATTTTAATAGGCGCCGCCGTCCTAGCCGTCAACCGAGATCTCTACTATAGAAATTTCTTCCCCCAAAACCGGTTCTGGCTTCACCCTCCATATAGGCAGCTATGGGGTGGCACTTGCCGATTGGGAGGCGGGAATAAGAGTATATTTACCGAATAATATGTTATTCGATATTCGATCAAATAATGAGGTGTGAAACGAATATCGAAAAGCTTATTCGTTTCGATACTCAACCAAATAATTCGGTTATTCGCCCAGCCTTACTCTTCGATCATGAGGAATCCCCTCATGTTCGAAGAGTAAGCTCCTACTCAATAAAAAATCAAATATCAAAATCTGACGTCTTCCAAAGCGATTGAAGCACAAACTGGTGACGTTTTTTCCTCCCCCCTTTCATGCTGAGGGGAAATTTTGACCTCGATCCCAGCCAATAATATCCCAACTATAAACAATTACATTGCATTAAACTTACTACAATAATAATCAAGCTATCATATTCTTTATTTCCATAAAGATCATGAAAACAATTTTTAAATTTTAAATTAAATTTTACATAAATGAAATGAAATTGTACTATACAAATTCCCTTTTTACATAGTAACTTTAGTATTAAATAATACGTTGAGACAATTTTAAGGATAACTAGGCTCTTGTTACTTAAGTTCAGAGATATTCACAAAATAATATAGTTTATCCAAAATTTGACAGCGGTGTTTTACTTCTTTCGACCTCCACCCATAGCCAACAATTGCACAATACGAATGAAAATGTTCATGGTATCCATGTAAATTGAAATAGAGCTGGTTCGAAAAAATGGAAATCTTTGGTTACATTGAAAATATTTATTTTGAACTTTAGAGAGTGAGAAATGTACTTACGCATTAACGGGATCGAAAGGCTTGATAGCATATTCTGGATGAATTTCAGCGATTCTGACAATTCTCTGCGTGTCATAGAGTAAGAAACCACTAAAGAGAACTAGGCCACCATACATGGCGATGGAATAGAGACCGGACCCCAAAACAGTCGTTGCTGGTAGAAACATTGAGCCTATGGAAATGGACAAGAAACATAAATTCAACCATATTTTCAAAAATACCGTAATTTTTGGTTCATACACAGCATCTTAAAAGTTAGTGGCGTATCTTTCCATGTGGGTTATAGCACAAGTTTTTAGTGCGATGGGCGCTCCCATTTTCCGCATGTTATTGACATTAAAATGTACCCAACCAATCAATTTTCAGCTAATCGTGGGCAGGGAGGCATACATTCTCGACCCAGGTGATGGAGACACTCAGTGGTAGTGTTGGGCCCAAACCGATATGAAATCGGTATCAATCACTGATATCGCGATAAGTAATTATTTGTAAGTGACTTAGTAAAATGTCATGGTGGCAATTTTAAGACAGAGTTTCGCTATGACGTATGCCAATGATGCGACAAACAAGTTAATAAAAAATTAATGTCTCAAGAGTCAAAAGAAACACGGGTCATTGCTAATACTTCGCAGCTTTGTGAAATTGTTTTAATAACTGCATACATAAATATTTCCCAATAGATGTTTCTATAAAATAAAATGACTAAAAACTTAAAAAGTTAAAAATAGAGTCTAAAAATGAACTCGCCTAAAGACGAGGCAAAAACAACTCCAAGGCCAATAGCAAGTGGTCCACCCATGTTGAGAAACTTGTCACTCGGTGCACAAACAGCAACAGCTGATAGTCCAGAAACAACACCAGCTGTGTACAAGGCTGCTCTCAAGATTATAGGTCCACCTAAGAGACACAGCGGTGCTACTACGGCTCCCATTACACTGCTGTGTAACATCCAAGCCATTTGTTTGCTTCCGAATCCTTCAGAGTATGGTATGGAACGGGCTAGAATACCAGTGCCCATCATGGCTGCCAATGTGGCTCCAATTGCCTAAAAACAATGTTACATTTTATTTTCAATTACAAATTCTATTTTGGTAATCTCCAACTTGATTTGAACATACCAGCCACGAATTTTTCATCATCATGTTCAACACAGCTGGAGATCTTAAAACAGCCGCTGCAGAAGCGGCAGTTAATACAATACTACCACCAAAATACAAATAAGTAGAATGGATTCGGCTCTTCACATAGTCGGGCCATAGCCTGTTAAATATTCACAGTGAAATATGTAAAAAATATACTTAATTTAAAACAAAAGTGATAACCAAAGGCATAAGTGTATAATATTGTTACATAAGTGTGACGCTTCCTATTCTTCATATGCCAAAGTTTTACTGAGAGCTATTCACAAGACCGACTGCATTACGGACTTAGTCACCGTTTTGCGTCCCCTGGCTATCGAGTCACACGTAGCCTTTGACAGCGCCTCGCTTGGGGGATATTTTCTTCTTGTGATGAAGTCACTGTTACTAGTTCTCAGTAAAATATTACCCAAAGTGACAAACTTATGGAACAATGTTAGAGACTTATGCTAAAAGCTTACATTGACTGTTCTAAAATTCCGCTTTGATTTGATAAACCAAGGCCGTAGAAGCACAAAGCTCCAATTCCTATCGCTGAAGCTCCAGCTAAGGCTCCTTTACCAATGTTGAATGCTGCAAATAGAAATTAAGAAAAATTTAGTTTATTCATTAAGATAGCTTACAGAGAAAACATCGTCTTCTACAAGTCCACAAGCAACTTCCACATTTCAAAATCGTGATAATTTCTTTCTCACAACATTAAGAGCAACATTTTATACCTCTACAAGCATTTCTTATAATTTACAATAAGAACTATTGGAATCATTGTTCGCACTTTGAACCCAAATCAACATATTATACATCCGACGCTAGACACTACGCACACTTTCCGGGTGGATAGAGGTCACAGGTGCAACAACAATGATATATAAGAATTAATAATATGGATGATATTATGACAAAATGTTTTTCATAATCCTAATTTAAGGAGCTTTGAGAACAGCTTAAAGCACTACTCTCAGTGCTCGAAATGGACCGGAACACCTCTTCAGTTTAAGTTTTTCCTCATACCGTTCTAATTTGTAAAGATTACTTTTTATTGCACAGCTCCCGTTTTCCAGAAGAATTGGAAGCTTTGAAAGGAAACGCGTTGCAGTTCGTGAATAAGTCCATTTCAATCACTGGCTACTCTAGAAATTATCCTGAATATTCTTCCTCTTCACCTTTTTATAGAGGAAGCTGCTGTTATGGGTGCATCAACCAGAATGGCTGGTGGAGGGCTAATAATTGGGATAACAGCCACACCAAGCTCTACCGCAAATTCTTGAGTCAGTTACCTGTTCTCTCAATGGGTTCTGATATTATGACTACTAAATTATCCCAAGCTGTATGGAGTGGTCCAACTGTAAGACCATTGGAGCCAAGGAGCGATCATCTGGGTCTAAGACACATTCTGATGCTCGAGTGGGAATGTATTGTATTACTAGTAAATACGGCTCTTATGAGAGCCTTGGTGTTTACGCTAGTGTTTTCCCAGAAAAAATTTCTGTTATCTGTTTCTGTGTTGACTTTTGTCTCAAAAAGAAGCTTCGTGAATTGAGACAAGATTATCCAAATTTATTCAGATAGTCAAGGCTCTTAACCAGTTTAACATATCCTCCAAACTGGTCTACAGCTACTTAAGCCTCCTTTAGGAGCTAGGCAGTAGGCACATACAATAAGGTTCAGCTTTATTGGGAATGAAAAGGGGCAGAGTCTGCGCTGGTCCTGAAGCCGCTGTTCCTATCCCCTTAGCAGTGCCGGCCCTAGGGTGGTGCGATTGGTGAGACCGCATAGGGGGAGCACCAAAAATGCAATGGGACCAATAACTTGTGACCACACGTCCAAAATGCTGGGCCTCGCATTGCCACGAATAAGTGATTGAATATTTGGGGGTAGGGGGGCCGCCACTATGAGATCTTGACCCACCTGAAAAACTTGCTAGGGCCTTATCTCCAATCTCATCACTGACCATCAATTCAAGCTTCGAAAGTGAGATACACTTATTGGGCTCCTGAGTACGCACTTATATTACGTACACCAAGCAGTCGAAGACAAGAATAACATAAAACCAACGTCCTCTAAGGTACTTTGTAGATGCAAAAAATACGCAGCTCAAAGGTTTGAGCATCAACTGGAAACTTTGATTTCTTTAACATGCCAGCCAAACAAATTTATGTCAGAGATTAGACTTTTTAAGTCTTAAGGCCTAGGGTTACACAATGGACCTTTGGTCGAAGTGCCCGATTGGGACTATCTCCCCTTTCAATAATAATAATAAAATAATCATATATTAGTTTGCTGTCAACTTGACGTACTAATATTCTAAGAATCAACCACAGTCAAACATACCAGTTCCTTCCGCTGGAGCCATTGCCATTTCTTTGAGGGTTCTTCTTTTGGCTGTTCTGCCAATTGTGGACTTCGTATTGTTCGTAAGACATTGAATCCTAGTAATCATCGGATTTGATTTCGAAGATTGAATAGTTATTCTTCCAATAGTTGTCAACTGACTCTTTGCCATCATCCCAATTGTGGGATTACTGCAGAGCTTGAAAACCAACATCTTGTTTTTGGGTAGATTACTATTCCTTAAATACTAGGTAGATGAAAAACGATATTGTTAATGAAATTGGAAAAACAATTAGCCAATTTATACAAAATATAAGTTATTAAATACCTTCTGGTGAAACACAAAGTGAAATATTTTACCACGTAAAACTTTGCTTATGCAACTACTATTGTGAATCAGACGAAAAGATTTGCATCATTTTTCTAGAAATTTCGACGTTACTGGAGATGTAGCGCCATCTACGGTTAAGTAATAACACTAGTATTTTGGCCCGCTTTATTCAAACTAAAATAAAGGTACCAAGTAGCCTTTAGGTGAAATTATTAGCTTACTCGGAAGCAAAAAGAGTACAGTTTATGATGTTTTTATCAATTGGTGCATCTGGTGTCAAATGTTTCGCATCTGATTGGATATTATATAAACTTCTGCGCGACCCTAAACCAAACTATTTTTCATATACAGCTTCTTCACTTCCCACCCCTGGAAACAGTAGCAAACTTCATCTTCCTCACTGCAAACGCGATTATTACTAAATCCTCGTTCTTTCGCCGCACAATTATTCCATGGAACAACCTACCTGAAGAGATGGTGTCAGTGGGCGCGGTTGCCCGATTTAAACAGAAACTCTTATCATACATGACTATAGTCATGGATTGTTTAATTTAGCGCAATAACACTTTAAAGTCAGTAAAGTGCGAAATTTACGGTTGACTCTGCCCGCCTCTGCCAAGGCCGAGTGAGGGGTTGGGGAGGAAGAAAAGGGAACTTCTCATAATTTCGAAAATCACAACTCCGAATACAAAATTCCCATAAATTCCCATATCGCAGAATTCCCATTTCTCCGAATTCCCATAACTCCGAATTCCCATTACGTAGAATTCTCATATCTTCGAACCAAAACCCCGAATACAAAATTCCCATAACTTCGAATTCCCATAACTTCGAATTCCCATAACTTCGAATTCCCATAACTTCAAATTCCCATAACTTTGAATTCCCATAACTTCGAATTCCCATAACTTTGAATTCCCATAACTTCGAATTCCCATAATATCGAATTCCCATAACTTCGAAATCCCATAACTTCGAATAGTAGTTTTTTGGGTACGGAAATGCTAATTATTATTCTCAACTCAATGGTGAAGTTTGTTTTCGTTGTAAAGCTCTCTTGCGGAAGTGAATAGGAGAAAGCGTGTTGATTTCAAATAAATGATGAAAAAAGGACTATAATTAACGGAAATAATGGAAAGATTCAATAGGCCATATCATAAGTAACATAATAACAGTAAGTATGACAATTAACGAGATTTACAACGGAACTGATCTTCATAGCTATTGCGCAATCCAGATGTTTTATCAGCACAGAGCCCCCTAGTGTCTAAAACACGCGAGACTTCCGCCTAAGCCAAAATATCTGGTTTCCGATAGATCGGCGGAATATTACACTTAATTGATAAAATAAAAAATAAAATTCGGCGGCACGAGCCCAAATGAAATATGTTTTTTTGGCACGCGTGATTCGCACGCGGGCTTCAAAACAAAGGCAAAGTTCCTCACGACTCCAGAACGGGCTCTCCGATTTTTTTTATTATATTCTTAAAGAAAATTATTCACCAAGGACGGTAACTTCAAGAGAGTATCTTTGTCGCAAAAAGGTTCTGTAAGGAAATTAGAATTAAAGCAATAGAAAGTGTCCTACTTATTGTAGTTATGGCACCTATGGCTATATCTAGTTATATATTTGAAACTCAGGTATTATAAATATCATACGTCTATAATATTATTCAATAAGTATATCACTTTGGAAAATATTTTACTAACGTCTCGTAAGAGCTAATCACAGAGTGACGTCATCATGGTACGAAAATCGCCCGGCTAGACACGATAAGGAGCAGACGCAAAACGTCACCGAAGTCCATTATAAAGTCTCTCGTATCTAGCTCTCAGTAAAAGTTTTGCATGTAAAAGGAAGTGACAGACTTATGTAAAATATTATAAACTTATGTAAATATGTACTGGTGAAATAACATCACCCGAGTTCAACTGATAAATTACCTATACATGAAAATTATAATTAATGATTATTTGTAATTTAAGATTAAATCTTGTCACATCAGGGCCGTGCCGAGCTTTCGTGGGGCTTCGATTTGCACTCCCCCCTCCTTGAACTTTTCCCGTGGGCACCTTCAGCTTGCGGGCCCCCTAACAGTCCCTCATGGGCCCTTTTCAACGGGACAATGTGGATTTTGCCCCCCCCCCCCCCACTTTCCCCTTGTCTGCACGGCCCTGTGTCCCATATCAACTCAATCTAATAATCACCCCGATAATCAGCCCCGATCATTGCCAATTTATTTGTTGAGAATTTGGAAGACGTTTTATGGACGATATTTTCTTTGTGTGGTCAGGCAATAGACAAAATTTAGACGCTTTTCACCAATCTATTAATAATATTAATTCGAAAATTAAATTTACTTTAGAATTAGAAAACTCTGGTCGATTATCGTTTTTAGATATTAATATTGAGAAAAAACAAAATGCCTTATGTTTCACGATGTACCAAAAACCAACTCATTCAAAACCGTTTCTAAATTTCAATTCCAATCATCCTCACCATGTGAAAACATCAGTGATAAAGGGTCTAAAAAGCCACATTGAGAAAATATCTGATAATCCCATTTTAGATAAACAAATTATAACTAATCAATGAACAAGCTCGGACTACCCTAAAAATTTGGTGACTTCTATTCTGAACCAAAATATAGTTCAAAATTTAAAACCAGTTGATTCTGAAAAATTAAAAACATTGGTTCTCCCATACATGAAGAACACGACGGAAAAATTAAAACGTATTTTAAAACCATTTGGTATTAATCTAGTTTCGAAAACCACTATCACATTAGGAAAACAACTTTCAAAATTAAAACCAAAAATTTCCGAAGAAAATTTACGAGGTGTAATTTATGAAATTCCCTGCTCGTGTTCTAATGTATACATTGGAGAAACCAAACGTTCAATTACCGATAGAATTAAAGAACATAAAATTTGTAGAAAGAACTGTGATTTGACAAATGGTATTGCGAAGTATATTTGTGAAAATTCTCAGAAGGCATATTTATTCGAAAAAAGTGTACTTTAAATTTAGATAGAGGATGTTCAGAAATAACTAACTGGGGTTTACTTAATAGGTGGTTTTTTTTCGCCTGTCCCAGGACAAAAAGTGTAAACTTTTTACCCTAAAATGTTTTACTCGCCTGTTCTCGGGGTAAGATTTACCCTGTCCCGAATTTTGTTCGCTTGTTCCAGAGCTCTAAGGTTACACTTTTGACTCCTCCTCGAAAGGAGGTCTAGAGGGAGTAATCTTGCTTATATATAAAATTCATCTGCTTAAATTTCATTTCACGAAAACATAACGGGTTTTGAAGCTTTTAATAACGAATATCCAATTGTTAAATGCTATTTAATGACTATAAAAGTTGCTTGATGCCCACTAAGGTGGTGTCTTGGGTATTAGCCTAGCTGATTATTATTATTATTATTATTATTATTAAATAAATAAGCCCGGACAGACCCACAGACATACAGACAGACCCACAGACAGACACGGTGATTGTAATACAACTCCAGGGTACAAAGTACCCTCGGAGAGGTAAAAACCATTTAATATGTTTTTGCCTAATTAATTAATAGACCTTCATTCAAAAAAATGCTATTTGCAAATTTGTTACTATCTAGTTTATACCAATTAATGTGTTATTGCACAGTAGTTTTAAAATATCATGACTGATGACGCGTCTATATCTAAAAAATATTCAAGCTAGAAAGGTTTGTTGATTTAATAATAATAATATTTCGCAAAATAAAACTCTGCGGGCAACCACAGAGGCCTATACGTGGTGGTTAGATTCCATTAAAAATTAGATTAAAGATTTGAAAGCTCTACAAGAAAGGTTTAAATAGATAAAACCAAATTAAAAAAAATTAAATTTAACATAGGAAATTAATAATTTTGCGGAAGCCAAATGCCAAAAAAGAATTCCGATACGCAAGAACGAAATAGCGGAATTGAATTCTGAGTGACATTCTCCCTGATTCCAGCCCAGCACCGTAACCAGGATTTAATTTCGGAGGGAGCACACAATGGGAATCAAAAAAAGCCATACGTTTCGGGGGAGGTGGACTTGCCCCTTGGCCCACCCATCTGGCTATACCACTGCATGCTCCTCTCTATTTGAACTCTGTTTGAACCCAAAAACGAACCTTTTTCTATTTGACTAGGCAAAAACCTAACTTTTCACCCTACCCCTCTAAGACCGAGGGGTAAGACAGTCTCATATAATCGGTACACCGAGTTCGTGCATTTAGTACTGTTAAAGGTACATATTTTCAAGAGTTCGCGAGTTCCATTTAGCACTGTCAAAGGTACGGCAGTGTACACCTAGTTCGCAGAGTGTCTTACCCCTCGTCTAAGACGTAGCACTTAATTACATACGTTCCTGATTTCCATACGTGACAAGTCACAACGTAACTAAAACCAAAAAAAGAAATGCCATAGCACCCACTTAAAGGAAGAAACAACTGGACCATGATTATCCAAATTATAGTTCAACTATTCAAATTTTTTTAATGCTGGGAAAAGGGTGGGGCTGCTACCACTCTGCTGAGCGCCTGACACGTAGTCACAGAGTGGATAAGAGATTGGTTATGTAAGGTTACAAGGTAGTCGTTTTGGTACGGTTTTACCTCAATAGATCACCGTAAAACGAAATAGAGGCTACGCGGTACCGTATTTCGACTTACTCGAATTCGTTTTTTAGGGTTTGTCGAAAGAGTATTTCATATTTCGTTTATACTATAAATATGAAAAATAGAATCAATATAGTTTCAAAATTATTGGTTGTTTTCATTTTGAAAAAGCATGGGGTAAAACTGTTATTCAATTTAAATAAGCTTAATGTTTTTTCGAACTAGCGTATTGACGTGGGATCTTTCGGGGCCCCCTGATCCAGGAACTCTAAGTCCGCCCCTTTGCGTAATACAGCAAACCGGAAGCTGTCAAACATGCATTGAAACCGGGTAAATCGATATTGTTTCCACATATTACATATTGTAAAATTGCGATGTTTAAATCGGGCGTCGAATTCGGTGGAATTTCTCACGCAAAGAATTGCTATTGCGGTTCAAAGAGGGAACGCAGCATCAGTTCTTAACTCGTTCCCCCCTGGTGCTTCGCTCGCCGATTACCTGGCAACCTTGTGCTAATTTCTTTTATTTTATTTTGGTTCACCATAAACATTCTATGTAACTTTGTTTAAGTGCTTAAAGTGAATAAATCTATTACTAATAGTACGAAGCGCTCTTCTATCACACGTTTAAAGAAGAGAAAAAAATTCGCCATTTTGGAAAATGACGACCAAAGTTATAAACAAGGAAACAAAAATATATTTTTGTAATATGAATCGTGTACCCGTGAGTTTTCTCAGATTGTTTATTGTTAGTAGTTATTTTAGTTTAAAGAGTGTAATTTAATATTTTTAATATTTTTGGAAATACTACTGAAATTAAATACTATTATAAATAATTATAATTGAAAAATACAGCAATTCCAAAATTCTTGGTTATTTTTATTTGTAACGAGATGGCGTTGGGAGCCCAAAATGAATTAAAATGACAAGATAATTAATTCGAGGAATTTCAGTAATATAAATTATTTGATATAAAAAGCAGATAAAACGTTCAAACTGAAAATAAAATTAACAGAAAAAATTTATCTAAAATATATGCGGAAGCGAGATTTGAACTGACGCCCGATAGATTGACAGAGCGCGTCTTTAACAATTACACCGGCCTCTTCGCTGAGTGCAATGGCCAAAAAGAAAAATATGTATAAATGTAAAAGCATCCAAGTCTTAGCGATAAATTGACAACGAAATAGCCAGAAATAACCGAATTACAATTACATACAGCTCAAATCGCTAATTATTTTATTGCACAAACTCAATTTGCAACTAGATTTTGTATTATTTATGAATTATCTTTAATTTTGACTAGAAACTAAACCCGTTTTGCCTGAATGCTCGTATTTTCTCAACGACGTTCGGCCATCTTTTTATATTTCATTTCTAGCCGGGAAGCCGAAAAGCGCATGCGCGCAGTCGTGAAACGAATATACTTCAACCTGTGTTGCCACGTGAATTTGCCGTTGTATAAGGCTCTTGGTGATCTACACAACGCCAACTAAGAGGAATTTCCCCCGCTTGGCTACGTTTTTTCGCGTTCCCAATCATACCCGATCACACACACACACACACACATGGACGACACCAGCCTATAATCGATCCTTGCTATAATGACTCGTTTACTATAAATAGTACACGATTCATAAAAAGCTACATATTCAGATACTGGGTAATACCATAAGTAACATAATACAATTCCTATTCTCCTAATGATAAATTACTTACTGATAGTCTGTCTCGGCAATGACCATATAGATCATTAATAATAATAATAATAATATTTATTTCGCAACACAAAGTTTGCAGGCAACCACAGAGGCAAAGCCTATACAGGGTGGTTACCAAAACAGTACAAACAATTAAAATAAATAATTTAAAAACAAATACACAATATAAATTATACCAGATATTAATTAAATTATAAATAAATAAATTAAGAATTTTGAATAAGCCAATCCGAAAAGAAGACCGAAAATGTTGAATTGAAAGAGAAGTGGCATTCTACCGGATGTCAGCTGGCAAAAGATTCCAAGTCCGTGCACTTCTGAAGAAGAATGAATTTTCTAAAGCCAAGCATCTAGCAAACTTTAGATTATACGTAGGGCAGGTCTTCCGGGTGCATAATGTCATTTTGTCATCTGTATTAAAGGTCAGTGACTTGACAATTTTCAAGAGTGTGACCATATCCGAAACACTTCTACGAACGGAGAGTGGCCAAAGGTGAAGATTTCGTAAGCGTTGGCTATAAGGAATTTGACCAGGCAAATACGACCGAGGCTACTTAAGGTAGTAACTCGGGAAATTACGCTGTACGCGTTCCAGTGCTGCAATATCCTTATTGAGATAAGGATTCCAAACTGGAGACGCATAGTCCAGCACTGGCAAGCACATCGAACGAAAGAATGTGGTAGATGCAGGCGTAAAACCAGTGGTTCTACGAATAAGACCACAAAAGCGGCGAGCTCGATTGCTAGCGTAATTAATGTGGGAGGTCCACTTTAGATCTCTTGAAACGACGACACCGAGAATCTTCATAGAGTACACACGGTTAAGTGGAACGCCATTAATATTATAGGTGACATCATCATGGGACTTCCTCCTTGTAATTACCATGACGTTGCATTTTTTAATATTGAGGGAAATGTTGTTGGCCACACCCCAATTGAAAATACTAGTGATGTTATCTTGCAAGTTCAAAAGATCCGTGGAAGATCTAATTGCGAGAGATATATAGCTGTCATCCGCATACTGATATAGATAACATTTTGAAGTCAACACAGATGGCAGATCAGACACAAAGACGTTGAAAAGTAATGGTCCCAAAATCGAGCCTTGAGGCACTCCAGAACGCACTGGAAGGTACGTGCTGAATTCACCACGATAGGTCCCTCGTTGAAAGCGATTGGATAAAAAATCCCGAAGCCAAAGCAATACCTCACCAGTGATCCCGATTCTTTGAAGTTTAAAAATAAGCCGCTTGTGGCAAACGGAGCCAAAGCTTTTGACCAGTCAAACGACACCACGTGAATGTCAGTTGGGTTACGCTCATCGAGAAAGGAAGACCACTCGTGGAAAGACTTCAGAAGCTGGTGCGTGCAAGAGCGACCCTTCGAAATCCATACTGCGAGGTAGGTATTAAGGAACTGTCTTCCAAGAACATATTCAGCTTCTCGTAATCAATCGATTCCAGTAATTTTCCAACGACAGACGTGAGTGATATAGGTCGATAATTTGAAAGATCGTTGCGCTTGCCCGACCCTTTGAAGACCGGCATAACATTAGCAAGCTTCCAACCAGAAGGCAGAGAAGACATCGATAGTGATAACTTAAACATTTTCACCATCGGGTCAATTATGGCAGGAGACATCAATTTAAGAAGCTTAGGATGTAATACCATCCGGCCCACAGGCCGATCCATTCTTCAAACGTTTCAAGGCGTTTTTTCTGGTGTCGAAACGGATGGTAGAGTTAAGGTAGTGTCTGACATGCTAAAGCTTCGGTAGAAGAATTCACCAAAGGCCTTAGCTATGGCCAAAGGACATGATATTTGCCCATTCTTTACTTTAAACGAAGACGGTGGAGGGAGTTGGGACTTTGAGCGGACGAAACTCCAAAACCGCGTAGGATAAGTAGCAATGGTATCATGCAAATTTGACACAAATATATCATGTGCACCTCTAGTCTTAGTTCTCAAAGTGTTGTTAAAATCCCGATACTTCTTCCAATCAAAATCTCTTCCCAACCATTTGGCCTTCCTAAAAAGAGAATTCTTCACGTGGCTCGCGTGAACAAGACCAGCCGTAATCCAAGGCGGACGCTTCTTTCCATGAATGGTTATACTCGGAACATTGTCCCTAACTAATGCCCAAAAGAGATCAAGCCAAAGTTCCCAAGTCACATCAATATCACTTGAAGAAAAAACAATGTCCCAAGGAGCGTAGTACAAAGTGCCTGCAAGATCATTTTTAGACCGATCTTTGTAATTGAGAATAGTTCGATGAATTCTCTGAACAAAATACCGAGGTAAGTTCAGGCTTCCAGCAACCGAAAAGTGATCACAACCTGGTAGGCTGTCTCTAGTGTGAATCTCAGTGAGGAAACGTTCGTCATTTATGAAAACCAAGTCAAGGAAGTTATTTCCGCGTGTGGGATTTGTTATACTGTCTGTTGAAGTCCAAGGCCAAACACAGTATCGCAAAAAATTTGCTCCTGGGCTGTACAAAGGGACGGATTCGACCAGTCAACATGTAGGTTAAAATCTCCCATTAAGATGAAAACATCGTGCGGTGGAAGAGTCTCGTGTAAGAAACCAAGAAGGTCACTTACATCCTAAGGACTGACAAATCTCCGCGAGTTAAATCGGAACATATTTTAAACTTTATTTTTGTTTCTGAAGGTAGTTTTGTTCGAATTTGAGACCCAAACCTTGCCCAAACGTGCTTTGGCTCGTATATACAGCCGTAAAAATAATCTTTAGAGGAATTTCCGGTTAGGAATCCTCCCACGACAGACCATCATTAATATCATTAACCGACGTCTTTCAGTTTCATAATAATGGTTATTATGTTAAATATTTTGGTACGCCCTTAAAGCAAAGAGTGTTTATGTAGTATCAGGTGATTTTAGCGTATTTTACAATTGTTCTCTTTCTGTAAAATGAATAGCATCGCTCTTCGATTAGGAAAGCCCCAAAATTTGTCATAATTTATAAAAAAGGCTCCGTTGAAAATTCGTAGTTTTTAGGTTTGGCCCGAGGGGCAGTTCACTCCCATGATTAAATCTGCACTCTTGGTTGATTAAATCTGATTAAATTTGATGTCTGTAGCTTTGGCTGTATTGAATTTAATCCGATTAAATTTTATGTCTGTAGCTTTGGCTGTATTAAATTAAATCCAATTAAATTTTTAACCTTGATTACTTCTGCACTCTAAGAAGGAGTGAACTGCCCTTCGGTTTGGCCTCGGGTTTGGCCCCGTTGGGCGCATTTCATTTCGCCGTCTAGCTTACCTGCAAAAAGTTCCGATTTCTCGTCTGCTTTTATTTTTTGTTGACGTGCTTCGGTAAAGCTAAATTGTATCCAAAAAATTCCAAATTCGATTTCAAAGAACAAAATGAGCAGAAATGTTTAAAAAAATTAAGACTCGATGCAATGAAGTGAATAAACGACTACAGGCCAGCTCTTATTTTCAAGGAGTCGGATTCTACCTAACCTAACGTACATAATCTCAGAATGTTATAGAATTTTAGGAACGTGTGAAAAGTATGGGAGACGTCACACTGATACTACTCTATTTCCCATTTTCTGTATTTCTGCTTGAAATACTTTAACACAGTAATAAATAATCTAAACTACTAACGCCCCCTTTCAAGTGAAAATGGACTGCAATTTCTTGAAAACAATATAATAACTTACGAAAGTTAGTTCCGCCATTTAGATCCCCAGATTTAATTTTCATAAACCATGGTACGGATACTAACAAGGAGAGTACCCGAGGTGTTTTTTCTGATTTTGTTCAAAGTCGGGCTTAATGTAGACCAATATGAAAATTGAAATTTACCAAAATGAAACGGTGCACTATCCATTGGTTTTGCCATGGCAACCGAAAATGTTTTTGACCACTTAAAACAGAAATGAGATTTTTTCCTTATTTTACCCAAAAATATTTACAACTTTAACCCAAAAATGTTCCAATTTACCTAAACGTGGTCGAAACTACCTATTTCGTGATTAAAATTTTTTTTTAAATTTTCGTAGGTAAAACCGAAAACATTCCATGCTTTTTAAAATGGAGATTTTTTGTTTAAAGTGGTCAAAACATTTTCAGCTTCCATGGCAAATCGAAAGGGAAGTGCAACGTCTCCTTTTGGGAAATTTCATATCTAAGATAGGTCTACATTATATCAAAGATAATTTAAACTCGTTGTTAAGAAACTGTTTAAAACTATGTGGAATGTTAAAATTAAGAATTAAAAGTTTCAAAACTAAATGTCAAAAAGATAAAAATTAAAGGTTTTCTTAAAAAGTATTTTGTATTTTTAAACTTGTCTTTCTGTCGTTAATGATGTATTCGTACACGTTTTCGAGTTCGACAAGCCCTTGTAATGGCTGCCAGATGAGACCCGGGACCCCCGCATTGTTCACGGATGCTCCTTTTCTAGAAGGCCCAAGACACGTGTTAAGTGTTATCTCTTGGGGGAGCGGAAAGCAGACGAGCGGGGTTTAAACGGTATCTTTGGCTTTTCGGACGCCAAAGCGTTCACCTTGTAAAAAATAAAAGTCCTCAAAAATAAAGCTATTTTTCTCGGTTTTAAATATACTTTGTTTCACTAGTTATTTCATCAATTCGATCAAACGATAGATTAGTGGATTGTTTCAGTCCGATTGCTAAAATCAAACGCTCTCCTAAAATTAAAATTGTTACGAGAAGAAATAAACCGAAATTCTTCACTCGTACCCTAGATTCGAATACTGAGAGCTTTCCCATTGACGGTTTTGTCACGAAGCGTTTACCCTTTTCCGGCACGTGACTTCAGAAAAATCGGGCTCCATCGGTTGCGGTAAGGCGCAAACCATGGAGCGAATTTTTTCTGAGTTTCAGCGGGAAGTGGGTAAACGCTATCGTACACGCGCGAGAGAGTGATTTCGAATCTAGGGTACGAGTTTAAATTATCTTTGATTATATACGCCCGACTTTGAACAAAATCGGCAATTAACACATCGGGGATTCTCCTTGTAAGTGCGCAGTTTGTACCCTTATTAGAGACTCTTATATTGGGATAATTACTTAGGTGGGGAATGAACTAGTGGCGACATGGAACCTAATCATCGCCGATTAAGTTCTATTTCGTCGCTAGTTCAATTCGCCACGTAATTATTCTAATTGTACTGCTCTAGCTTGTACCAAAATATTTTTATTGTTAAAAACTTGTTATAAAAATAAGCTGATTACCACTCAACTGAAAAAATTATATGATTTAATATAATATCATAATTAACATAATAATCATAAGTATCACTGAACGACGTCGGTTAATGATATTAATGATGATCTGTCGCGGGGTGATTGCGTAATCGGTGGATTAGAAACTGCAAATTCGTCGAAAAAATGACACCTACGTATTATGTACCAGCCAAAGCACTTCCTTCAAACACCAGGGTAATGTTTAAAATTTGTCCCGATTTAATTTGCAAAAATCTGTTCGTCCATAGGATGAATGGTAATTGCCGAGACAGACTATCATTAACTAACGTAGCATTGGGAGAATAGGACGTGTCATACTTATAGTTATTATGTATTAATATAAAATTGCAATTATAATTATAAACTAAAATTAGGTTACGTTTTTTAAGGCTAATATAATTATCAATAATAATATGGTAGATAACTATACTATACGTTCTAAAGCAATACTCGTTATGTTAAAATGTAGCTTTTTTCGCTCGACTTTTTCATAATTTAGGTCGCCATTTACCAAAATGGCGATTTTTTTTCTTTTCTTTAAACGTGTGATAGACAATAATTCGTAGAAGAGCACTTCATACTATTTAAACAGTGAAATTTTAACAAATTATTTAATTATAGTATGTAGAATTTTGGATTTCAAGAAATGTATCTATTGACCCTGTTTCAATGCATGTTTCCCACCTTCCGGTTCGCCTGTTCTATAAAGGTACGATTGTCAGGAGCCACGGCAGTCTGCCCGCGCGATTTTAAAAAGTCGTAGTTTTTAGGGTCTTGATATTGGTGTTTTTTATTTAATATTATTTATCTACCGCAATTTATATTGTCTTAAGTAACATATTCTACTTACAAAACGTTGACATTTTTTGTAAGAATTTTTTTTTTGAAGGCTGTTTTATTCAGTAACCGCGGAAGTACTCCATGACTAGCTCCTCCTAGGCTCCTACGACTAAAGCATAAATAACCCTACATTACCATGCAAAATGGGGGTGCATTTGGCCCTACCTGCCCCCCAATTTCGCATCTCCTGCTTTTATTTAATTGTGTACTATGGATATTGAAAGCTTAATATGTGTTTTTATATTAAAAATTCATTCTTCTGTCCCCTTCTGACAGAGGACGGAAAACACAATGCCATCTACATTATAGAATTTGTATTGTAACAATAAAATATGCTACCAAACAATTTTCTTATACTGTAATAAAACATCATATTTAATTACGACCAAAAATTAAAATTAAGGGAAAACTTTAGTCAAGATTATTTAATTTCAATAATCTTGCTTTAGCCACAAGCGGGCGTGACACGTAGGAGGTTTAACTCTGCATAGTGTAACTAAATACATTTCGGAGAAATGGGACTTCGGTGATATGAGCTTTCGGAGTAAAAGCAAGAATATGTCAATTCGGTGAAAAGGGAATTCGGTGATATGGGAATTCGGTGATATGGGAATTCGGAGAAAGGGGAATTCGGTGATATGGGAATTCGGAGAAATGGGAATTCGGAGAAACGAGAATTCGGAGATGGGAGGTCACTAAATACCTTTGGGGGAAATGGGACTTCGGAGATATGAACTTTCGGAGTAAAAGCAATTCGGAATTATATCAATTCGGAGAAAAGAGAATTCGGTGATATGGGAATTCGGAGAAAGGAGAATTCGGCGTTGTGAGGTCGACCCGAAGAAAAGCATGCTCAATTTTCTTCTTTTTTTGCCACCGAGCTTTGGAGCCCCTTTAATACTCTTTGCACCGCTTAAAGGGGTTATAAATTGAAATATTTATGGCAAATCCATTTCCTGCCTCCGGGTTGTGCAGAAGCTAGGGTGATTTTCTTTTGCCAATGAAACAACATCAAAATTTAAAATATATTTCATACAACGAATAGGCGTTTAAATAAAACATCTTCCCAGAAATTGCCAAGAAGTAATATTTCCGACAGCCAGGACTCATAAGTAACTTTTATATAATGCTTGTTGAAATATTAGAAAGCTGGAAACTTTTCTCGAACATAACATCGGTTTTTTGCTAAGCCTTAACATGACAAAAAGTTACCTGATTAAAAGGAAACACTTTTTGCATACCGTACTGCAAAAGTAATACGTTTAGTTCTAAAGGAATTAGTTTTCATCTTTTTCCGAAAGAAAATTTTATACGAAATTAATTAAATCTGCCTCCATGAGAAGCCTTAAAATTGCCCGGTAATATAAAAATATTCCGTATAATTTTAATTATTTATACCATAAGAGGATGATAATAATAATAATATTATCTTCTTATATTTATTTTTAGTAACATTATATATTTTACCTTAAAATATATTATCGAAAATTAACATTAGTCGACGCATTTCTTATCTGACGTAAAATTCTCACGAGGGCAAAAACGCGTCTCCAATTGGCTTAATTATGACTTTTTGGCTAGCCATTCTAACCTTTAACCGACCGACCGGAAATAGTTCCTTCCCAGATGAATTTGGATAGGGGAGTAAAAACCGAGTATCTTTTATTGAAGCGTCCATTAAAACATATCCCGTGTAAACTCAAAAAGGCTTTCGAAATAATCACGTGACCACCATGGGCATCTTAATGTCATGGCCGACCTATACGCGTTACCCTGGCAACGAACACAAGCCACACCTTCGAGCAAGCTACGAGATGTTTTATGGTAACTTTTTTCGACATTGATACACTCGCCAAGCTCCGACTTGGACTTGCGATGGAACTCAGTACTATTTTATCGTTCTTGGTAGTAGTAAATTTCGGTTGGACATATTTAGACACTAGGGGGCTTTGTTCTGAAATAAACACTTTGATTGCGCAATAGCTTTGAAAATAAGTTCGATGATAATTATTGTTACTATGTTACTTAAGTGACTACTCATAAGTGTGGAATCTATGTGTAATTCAATTTAAGTAAGGTTGGCATTACAGTGGCGTAGCTGAGAACTCAGAGGGCCCCCACAAAAATCTCTATGAGGCCCCCCTTTTTAATTTTTTTATGGTTAGCGGGGCCCCCCGAGGGGCAGATCACTTTGTTACAAGGTGTCCTAATAATCATGATTAAAAAGCTAGTCATGATTTAATCATTTTTAATCTTTGTACAGCCAAAGCTACAGATTTAATTTTAATCTAATCTAATCATGATTTAATCATACGAGGGGTGTCCTAATAATCATTGGAGTGAACTGCCCCTCGGGCCCCCCTTGAAGCTCGAGCCCCCCCGCACCGCGGGCCCTGCGGACCATCAGCTATGCCACTTGGCAAATAATAGGCGAAACTATAAAGTCCAAGGGGGCTGAAAAGATGTAGTCACGTGACTTTGTGGAGAACTGCAGCGCCATCAATCCTAAGAAATACGAACTATTTTGATCGATTCGTCTAAATTATCTATTTATTATTATTTAAAGCATTTTGTAATAGAAAAGTGTAAGTTAATTAGCTGTCTGCAGTATCTTGAAGGAATATTTTTTTCTTTAATGTCGCACGGGCAACTACGATCACGAGTTACCGAATCGAATTTGACTGTGATATGGTAGTCACGTGATTTTGTTTTCCCAGTTTAACAAGTTGGTTAAGACCAAATTTACTTTATAGTATCGCCTATTCATGTGGCAATCGGAATTGGTTCAGTTCCTAGCATAGTTATGGGGTAAAACCTAATGATCTTTCAGCGTAATATAAAAGTATTAAAATGCTGTGGTAACGTTACGAAGCAGCTGAAAGTCGCAATTGGTCGCTTCTATAGTAGTCGGGCGGAATATCAACTAACCTCGCACGCAATCAACGGACCATTTCAACGCGCAAAACCATGAAAAGTTCACATCTAACAAAATAAAATTGAAATAATTTCAAGTCAGTCTATCAAGAACTACGTATGGTCAGTCAAATTGGTCATTTTTGATCCGGCCCTACGAGACTTAGGAGTATGGTCACGGCTCCATTTGTATAAGCTGAAAACTATTCGTGAGTTCTGAACCGTTCAACCAGTCCCCATGCGCACTATTCGGCAAAAAAAATTCTAGAACTACCCAAATGCAAACTATTCGCAGACAAGAACCTCTTGTTGAACCGTTCGGAACCGTTCTAAATGGTACCTGCTCAAGAGCAAGTACGGGCCGGAACTCAAGGTTGAAATCTCTAAAATTCGTCTGCACATCGGGCTGCGTACGTCAAATCGTACGAATCACAACTATTCGTCCAAAAGTTCTGAACTATCCAGAACTTTTGCGTGACGTCACAGCTTAGTCCTAAGCCGTTCTCTTAACGGTTCAGAACTCACGAATAGTTTTCAGCTATAGTCTCCAGAGAATAAGACATTTAAGATCGGAACATAGAAAACTTGATTCACCGACCTCGCCGTTTGATTATAAAAGAAAAGTCGGTCCGACCAGGGGCGTAGGAACCAGAGGGGCAGGGGGGGCAATTCCCCTACCTAGAATTTTGTTGGGAGGGGCAACTAATGTTATTGCCCCCTCCAACATTTTGGTCAGTTGAAATTTTCAAAAGGCTCAAATTATCATTTTAAAACCATATACAGTTTATAGAACCTCAACTGTGTTTAAATTTCAGTCTTTTCCCGCCAATTTACATATTAGTAAACAGTACACACGCATTCGGAGAAGCTACACTCCATTAAAAATTCCAAACCATTCTCCAGACCACTTTTCGTTTCTCTTTGCCCCCTTCAACTTCTAGAACGTTCCTACGCCCCTGGGTCCGACTATGATTAGAAAGAGTTCGTCTATAGCTCATGAACTTTACTTATAATTTTACAATGTTTAGAAATTTTTGAGTTTGAATTTATACCTATAGTGGGTCTGACGATGTTTCGAAGCAGGTACACAGAACATTTTCAGAACATTTAGAGTCGGTACATAGTCGTACATTTTCAGTCGACCAACCATGAATCCGGTAGAACATTTCGATCGTAAATACGAATATTTTACTCGGTTTTGCTATAGGGGTTGTAAAGTTTTACTTAAACTCTGAATAAATTAACCTATTTTGTTCGAATTAGTTTAGGTCTCGAAAACAATTGCTGTTTGTTTTTCGTTTCAGAAAATCGCCCATTTCGATCTATAGAAATATTAGGTTTTCTATTCGGTTACAAGTTGATTGTTAATCCACTTAGTCCACTGCAGCAATTCATAAGGTTTTCCAACACTCGGTACCGATCGGAAATTCACAGAGTCACGCGTTTTGGTTGTCAAATTGCTGTCATTATTGTTTAATAGAAAAATTATTGGTCTACACCCCTAAATCTGAAAATACACGTTTACATGGTACACGAAAAAAAAACCCCTCACTTACATCAGGTTGATTTCGACGAGGGTTTAACTTCTGCGTAATAAAGAACAATTTACACCGTTCGCAGCCTATTTAATAATTAATTGGATTGTTTCATTAAGGAAATGTATTCACGTTTTTAATACCTCTATAGCTACACTGGGGCCACGAATGCAACCCGGAATAAACGCTCTCTCATTTTATTAACGAAATCATGACTGAAATATCTACCTCCGCGCTAGCTCAGTGAATTGCAAGACCATTGGACGTATTTCTTGCAAAATTCAAGTGGACAACTAAAGTACACTTCAATAAATAGTAAGTTTAATTTTAATTAATTATAGATATATTTATAAAAAAAAGTTTGGTTGTTTAAACCTTGAAGTCAAATAGACCAGTGCAGGACAGTGGCGGATACAGAAAAAACTCAAAGGGGGGGCGCTAAAAGATATCTTGAGCTATGGGTGTAATAGCAAATCATCAAGTCACATGCAAAGCTTAAGAGTCAAGGGAGGGCACCCCCCTGCGCCCCCCATATGTATCCGCCACTGGTGCAGGGTTCCACTACAGATAGGTTGTGAATAGGTGTAGCCTAAAAATGGAATATAAATATCTTAAAAATGACCCTAAAGTTTTTTTAAAAATGGACTTACAATATCTTTAAAATAACCTCAAAATATCCGCAAAATAGAGTCCCAATATCCTGAAAATGGCCTCAAAATATCGCCAAAATGGTCTAGCAATATCTTAAAAATAACAACAAAATATTTAAAAATAACAACAAAATATTTAAAAATAACAACAAAATATTTTAAAAATAACAACAAAATATTTAAAAATAACCGAAAAATATTTAAAAATAACATTAAAATATCTGCAAAATAGTTGCCCAATATTCTGAAAATGACTTCCAAAATATCACAAAAATGGCCTCATCATATTTTAAAAATAGCCACAAAATATCTTAAAACAACCTCAAAAAGTCTCACAATATTCTAAAAACGGCCTTAAAATATCACAAAATGGATTTAAGCATCGTTAAATTGGATTTAATGTTTCCTTAAAGGCCAGGGAATATAACCTCAGGTATTTGGTGTGGAACACCAACGTTTGCAGCTCTGGCCGCTCTTGCCTTTGCCTTTAAAAATGTTTGGCGCCACTGTACAGGGTAATTTGAAAAATTGAAGGGGTCTTCCATAAAGATTGCTTTGCAGGTTATATTCCCTTTAATATGGACTTAAAGTATCCTTAAAATGGATTTCAAGAATCGTTAAAATGGACTTAAAGTACCTTCTTTCTGGTACCTTAAAATGGATTTAAAGTATCCTTAAAATTGACTTATAGCAGCTTATAGTATCCTTAAAATTGACTTATAGCAGCTTATAGTATCCTTAAAATTGACTTATAGCAGCTTAATATGGACTTAAAGTATTTTTAAAATGGACCTAAAGTAACCTTAAAATGGACTTAAATTATCCTTAAAATGGACTTAAAGTATTCTTAAATGAGTATCCTAAAAATGTCCTTAGAATATTCTAAAAACAACTTCAAAACATCTTAATAACGGCCTCAATATATGAAAAAATTGCCTCAAAATATCCAAATAAACCTTAATTCGGAGAAAACCTCTTTGCGGTTGCCACTTAAAGAAATGTTTGTTTGTGCATTTCTGAGATAGTATTTACATTATACCTCTCAAAAATATAATTTAGTTTTAAAAGTGTTATTAAGTAATATCGTAAACCAGGAGAAATAATTAATTTCTTCGTCTGATATCGTGATAGCTTGAGCACGTATTGTACGCACTGCAAATCGAATAGCAACGCTTATTTTATATGGAAAATATTGACCGTTTCTCGAGAAATGAGCCGCTTTGTTTAAGATAGTATAATCAAGAATGTATTTATTTATACTCAGGGAGAATGAATATGTCGAGACTATCGACGGACACGTTGAGCCCCTAACCCCGTCACGCTAAGGGGGGGGGAGGAAAAAAGGAGGCGGTCTTATTTTTTGCGTCCTCGCAGCAGCGTTAATCGCGTCGAGAAACGTAATTTTTAAGAACCAATGAGATTGCAGTATTATTTGATTTTATTAAAGCGGAGCAGCATACTGGGGGGCCCAACGGGTGGAATTGGAGGAACGCTAAAAATAATCTCGACATATTCATTCTCCCTGAGTATAAATAAATACATTCTTGGTATAATATTAACGTAATACTTATCGTAGTTTTTCCACATTAAAAATTAATAGATAAACCAATTAACGGTAAAATAAATGGGGGTGGAATTTTAAACCGTCATTGGGCAGACTTGGAATTAGCGGGAGTCTTGGGGCCAATGGCTCTTAATAAAAATCAGTGGGCTCTTAAAATAAATCATTCGAACGGGGGTTGTGGGCCACCAGGGCTCTCAATTTAATTAATAAATATTTATTAAACATTTTACGAAAATTTCTGGAACATGATTTGTACGCCGTTTATGTAAGCAACGCAACCAATTTTTACCTCTCCGAGGGGACAAAGTCCCCTAGGAGGGGTTATACAACGACCGTGTCTGTCTGTGGGTGGGTGGGTCTGTGGGTGGGTCTGTGGGTGGGTCTGTGGGTGTGTCTGTCTGTCAGGACTGCGAACGCGTTCGCATTTTCGGTGCAAAGTGTAATCACTGCGTACGCAGTTTCTCAAAGGGTTGGCAAAACCACCGTGCGACGGTGAGCGTTAACGGATGCATTTGCGGTTTGGTTTGGATGGTGTTTTTTCGCTCACCGTCGTGACGGTTTGGTGTATTACGTTTTTGTAATGTTTAAGCGTAGGTTGTGAGTGTTGAATTTGCTGTGTTTGTGTTCTGATGGATGTGCATGTTGAGTCTGTTGTGTTTATATGGGCGTTTTCTCTCCAACTTCTTCTTAATGACTTTGGGACGGACCGAGTGCTGAGTGTAATGCTACCTCTCAACGTTCAATGGCAGGGTTTCCACCAGTTGTACACGGTATTCGTCTTAGTATCAATTTGCGATCGCATCGGGCGGGATTTGAACCCGAGACCTCCTGATTGACAGGCGGACGTTCTACCACAGAACCACCGACACTTGTTACGCCTTATTGAAAATTAGACCTTCAGCTTTATCGGAAGCGTATTTAATAGAGTACGAAATTTTGGTTTAATTGAAATAGAATTGAAATTGAAATTATTGCATCGAAGAAATTCTACTTTAGCGTTTCTCTATTGATTAAAAATAAATGCGCCACCCAGGTTTCGAACCCAGACCATTCGGCTTGGCAGTCGAGCGCTCTACCACAGAACCACCGATAGCTCCTTAGATTCACTGAAATTAAGACAGGCATCGTAAGCATAATAGGTAATAAAGTCTTTTTTTATTAATGAATTTATGAAGGCCTAATCTGGTATTTTTTAAAGGTTAAATCTTGTTTTAGCGCAGTCAGCCGAGATTAGAGGGTTAAAGGGTAGACCCTGTGGGTGGTCCACTTTTTTAACGACCTATATATAGTTCTGTTAATTCAAAGGAGATAATTTAACGTTAATTGCTTTAAGAGCTGGCGGTTCGTCAAGTGGCTCTCTGTGCTTTGTTGATGGTAAGGTTTTTGCTTCTTGTAAATACATTTGGTGTGGATATTTGGATATCTACGATTTCTAACGCAGTCAATGATTTCTTGGGTGTGCGAGTCATTATATGATATTGGAAATTGGACGGCATTGGTCTATTTCATGTGGTATGCGTCACAACGTCAACAGGAAGTGAACGAGTCGTCCACTACCAGATATCTACGGTATCTTCATCAAGGGCGAGTGTTGAAATAAAATGAGCGTTAAAGATGCGGCAAGTATTTCGTAAGAGAGTAATTCCAAAAAGCCTCTGTAGATATTTCTTTCATTAAAATTTGCTTCGTATTATATTTAACTGATAAACTTGTTCTGTAAAAGGGTTTAATTCAATTGTGCATTGTTATAGTACGTCTAACTTACTGTTGTAACTACTTAACTTATGATATTCTGAATAAATTAAAATTGGTCGTTTCGTCTCAATTATTTTAATTATAATTAAAATTTTATACCGGGCGGGATAGAAATGGGTTAATATTTTTAACAAATAACTCTAAATTGCGGAGATATATCTTTAAGGGTTATCTCGATAAATTAATACCACTAGGGACAATTCTTCCGAGGAAAAGTATATTTTGGCTTGCCAACTTGTTTGTCTTACATAATTTCGCGTGTATGTACTTTTTTTTATTTGTTTTCATATATTCTATATAATTTTTACCTCTCCGAGGGGACAAAGTCCCCTAGGAGGGGTTATACAACGACCGTGTCTGTGGGTGGGTCTGTCTGTCTGTCAGGACTGCGAACGCGTTCGCATTTTCGGTGCAAAGTGTAATCACTGCGTACGCAGTTTCTCAAAGGGTTGGCAAAACCACCGTGTGACGGTGAGCGTTAACGGATGCATTTGCGGTTTGGTTTGGATGGTGTTTTTTCGCTCACCGTCGTGACGGTTTGGTGTATTACGTTTTTGTAATGTTTATGCGTAGGTTGTGAGTGTTGTGTTTGTGTTCTGATGGTTGTGCATGTTGAGTCTGTAGTGTTTATATGGGCGTTTTCTCTCAAACTTCTTCTTAATGACTTTGGGACGGACCGAGTGCTGAGTGTAATGCTACCTCTCAACGTCCAATGGCAGGGTTTCCACCAGTTGTACACGGTATTCGTCTTAGTATCAATTTGCGATCGCATCGGGCGGGATTTGAACCCGAGACCTCCTGATTGACAGGCGGACGTTCTACCACAGAACCACCGACACTTGTTACGCCTTATTGAAAATTAGACCTTCAGCTTTATCGGAAGCGTATTTAATAGAGTAGGAAATTTTGGTTTAATTGAAATAGAATTGAAATTGAAATTATTGCATCGAAGAAATTCTAATTTAGCGTTTCTCTATTGATTAAAAACAAATGCGCCACCCAGGTTTCGAACCCAGACCATTCGGCTTGGCAGTCGAGCGCTCTACCACAGAACCACCGATAGCTGCTTAGATTCACTGAAATTAAGACAGGCATCGTAAGCATAATAGGTAATAAAGTCTTTTTTTATTAATGAATTTATGAAGGCCTAATCTGGTATTTTTTAAAGGTTAAATCTTGTTTTAGCGCAGTCAGCCGAGATTAGAGGGTTAAAGGGTAGACCCTGTGGGTGGTCCACTTTCTTAACGACCTATATATAGTTCTGTTAATTCAAAGGAGATAATTTAACGTTAATTGCTTTAAGAGGTGGCGGTTAGTCAAGTGGCTCTCTGTGCTTTGTTGATGGTAAGGTTTTTGCTTCTTGTAAATACATTTGGTGTGGATATTTGGATATCTACGATTTCTAACGCAGTCAATGATTTCTTGGGTGTGCGAGTCATTATATGATATTGGAAATTGGACGGCATTGGTCTTTTTCATGTGGTATGCGTCACAACGTCAACAGGAAGTGAACGAGTCGTCCACTACCAGATATCTACGGTATCTTCATCAAGGGCGAGTGTTGAAATAAAATGAGCGTTAAAGATGCGGCAAGTATTTCGTAAGCGAGTAATTCCAAAAAGCCTCTGTAGATATTTCTTTCATTAAAATTTGCTTCGTATTATATTTAACTGATAAACTTGTTCTGTAAAAGGGTTTAATTCAATTGTGCATTGTTATAGTACGTCTAACTTACTGTTGTAACTACTTAACTTATGATATTCTGAATAAATTAAAATTGGTCGTTTCGTCTCAATTATTTTAATTATAATTAAAATTTTATACCGGGCGGGATAGAAATGGGTTAATATTTTTAACAAATAACTCTAAATTGCGGAGATATATCTTTAAGGGTTATCTTGAGAAATTAATACCACTAGGGACAATTCTTCCGAGGAGAGGTATATTTTGGCTTGCCAACTTGTTATTTTTGTATTTTCCCTACCTAATTTTAAAATCCCCCCCCCAGTGGCTCTGGGGCCCGGATTGGTTGGTATTGGAGCATGCGCAGAGATCAATTTTTAACTGTCACCGAGTAACAAATATCTAAATCATGGGCAAACTACTAGCACGTGGCGCCATCTAAGTAAACTGACCGTTATATTTCGGGAATAAAAGCTAGACAAAATGGTTGTTTAACTGTAAATTTACCTATAACTTGAATTCTTTAAATTAAAATACAAATTATTAATTGAGATCAATCGTAATAGACGTGAAAAACGGTTGAAATGACTTCAGTGACAATTAAAGTCGCGAAGCGGGGAGGCTGGCAGCCATGCTGTCACGCAACGTTTCCCCTTTTTTCGTACCCCCAAATTCAAAAACCCTTCAGAGGCCGGGAAGCCCCGCGTGCTGTGACGCCATGATTCCGTTTAACAACGAAGAAACCGGCTGAAAGACCAGGTTCAAATGTTTCAGCAACGGTTCAGCAACGCTACGTCACACCGGAAATGGAAAAAAGCGTACAGTAGAAAACCGGTTCCGAAATACTGCAACGTTTCATTTGTTGCAAGCTACTGAACGTAGCCCATGTTCGAATTTTCCCCCGGCACGTCAGATTTAGCTAACCAATAAAAACTTGTTTAGTTTAACGGTAATAATTTAATATGTACCATCTTTACGTTACTGACCTCCAATATTAATTAAAGCTTATAGTATTAAATGTATGAGCTTTAAAAAATACAATAAATTCTAAAAAACAGATATCAATATGAAACGTTTTATAAAGTAAATCAGAAATATATATTTTTGTTGTTTATATTCAAATTTGGCTGACATATCCATTCAGTGGAAGCTCTGCAGGTGGAAGTTGTTTTTTTTATTCCTTTGCACCTGCGCCGTAGATATAACAAACAGACTTGGAATTAGCGGGAGTCTTGGGGCCAATGGCTCTTAATAAAAATCAGTGGTATCTTAAAATAAATCATTCGAACGGGGGTTGCGGGCCACCGGGGCTCTCAATTTAATTAAAAAATATGTATTAAACATTTTACGGAAATTTCTGGAACATGATTTGTACGCCGTTTTTGAAACTCTGTTTTCCTACCCTATACGAGAGCGGGATCTAAAGTGATGATTATGTGTGATATTATAATATACTTGCTTGTTTTAAAGTTAATAAATGTTATGTAAGTAACGTAACCAATTTTTATTTTCCTATTTTCCCTACCTAATTTTAAATTTTCCCCCCAATTCCCCCCCCCCCCGCTTGGGCTAGTGGCTCTCAATAAAAATAAACTATCACTATTTCCAAGTCTGATAACAAATATAACATCACGCCACATCTTGTTTAAATTTTCTCACTAGCGACTAGGGGAATCAACGCTCTCTTTCCCCTTTCCCAGCGGCTGCCGAAATCCACCTTCCCGCCACTCTTACAAGAGCCAACTTCATGGTGCTTTTCTTTTACGAACCTTGCGGTAACAGTAGGTTTAGCGAGCTGTAGGCTCGGGTGGCTTGAATGGCTTGCCACCACCCTCCGAGGGGCACGTCACTTGAACCATTTTGGGTGCGTCTTAATCATAGTAAAATGATTAAATCAGGGTAATCGTGATTAAATCAGGGTAATCAAGATTAGAAAATCTAATCACGATTTAAACGAGATTTAATCATTCTAATCATGATCTAATAATTTTAATCAGGATTTAATCATTTAAACGACATTTAATCATTCTAATCATGATCTAATAATTTTAATCAGGATTTAATCATTTAAACGAGATTTAATCATTCTAATCATGATCTAATCTTTTTAATTAGATTTAATCATTTTAATTAGATTTAATGATTTTAATTAGATTTAATCATTTCAATTAGATTTAATCATTTTAATAACGATTTAATCAATATATTCGGTCAAATCGAGAATTTATCATTAAAATCAAAACTAAAGTACGATTTAATCATACTAATCACGATATAATTTTTTTAATCAGGATTTAATCATTTTAATCAGATTTAATAATTTAATCATGATTACATCAGATTTAAACATTCTAATCAGATTAAACGTGATTTAATCAAATTAATCGTGATTAACTTGAATTTAATCAAAATAATCACGATTAAATCGGATTTAATCTTTTGAGGGGTGTGTCGTTAATCAAGGAAGTGACCTGCCCCTCGCCACCCTCCTACGCATTGTAACCCGGCACCTGAATTAATGGCTTTAAAAGTCGCTTGATGACTTAGGCCTAAGGCGGTGCTTTGGGTATAAGCCTAGCTGATTATTATTATTATTATTATACCGGGCTGATTTGATATTTTAGGGGGCGGAGCTTACTCTTCGACCACGAGGGGGATTAGGAGGAAAGCTTAAAATGGTCTCAACATTTAGTCATTCACCCGAAGTTGAAATAAACAAATTTTTGGTATTACCATACCGGCAGATCTGCCCATCATTTTAACCAACTATTTTTTAATTTTTATGGTTATTCTGTAATTTTTGGTATTACCATACCGTAAGATCTGCCCATCATTTTAACCAACTATGTTTTAATTTTTATGGTTATTCTGTAATTTTTGGTATTACCATACCGTAAGATCTGCCCATCATTTTAACCAACTATGATTTAATTTTTATCGTTATTCTGTAATTTTTGTTTTATTCAGATACATTATATTGAGTTTACTACTCAAAATAGGGATTAAATTTCTTGGTTTATGCTGTACTTTGATGAAGTAAGTACCAATAAACTATTAAATATGTTGTAAATATTGCTCGCTTTACCGAAATTTATATCAAAATAAATAAACGAAATTGTTTTGTGAAAATTGTCAAAAATTAAAATTCACGGGAGGAGGTTTTTGTGCGCAGAAATATGTTATTTTTCGATGGATTTTTGATTAAAGAATTCCATGATAATTTTATGGGAGCAAAATAGTGTATTCCGGCTTCTTTTAAAAATTTAAAATTTTGTGTAAATCCAACTAGAGTGTTTTAATTATGTTCCAGGATAGGTCTCAAAGCATATTTATTATATATTACCATAAGTATATACAATAGGTATGACAACTGCACGTTTACTGACAATGTGGGAGCTATTCGCGTCATTACCCTTGACAGCGACTCATTAAGGAACAATGAGACACTTTGAATAGATCAAAGAGACATGTTTATATTTATGACAACAACTTTTACTTTCATTTAATTGTCTAAAAATTTCATAGGTAACGCGCTGAAAATGACGAATGAAACGCAGAATCTGAGAGTAATAGCTAACAGTGTAAGTATTTAACTTCGATATTTGCATGTAACACCTCAAACATCTTTGAAGATCTTGAGTAATTCTAGCGCATACGTGGCGAATTTGGGAGGGTATTTTCAGGAAAAATCTCACGTAATGCCTTGCCCATTAATTAATAACTTTTCATTAGATTAAGTGGGAAATCTTGTTGCAGTAAAGCTACCGTTTCTTTCCCTCTCTTTTGGTTCTAACGAGGGCAACGATCGAGCTAAAAGAATACGCGAAACTATAAAGTAAATCAAATCACGTGACTACCATATCACAGCCAACTTCGATTCGGTAACTCGTGTTCATAGTTGGCGGTGCGACGGTGAAGAAAAAATGATTCCTTCCAGATACTGCAGACAGCTAATTAACTTCAACCTTTCTATTACAAGATGTTTTAAATAATAATAATAATAATAATAATAATAATAAGATCATTTAGCTGAATCTATCAAACATTAACCCGCCATTAGCAAAAGAAAATGAATAATAGTTCGTATTTCTTAGGATAGATGGCGCTGCAGTTCTCCACAAAGTCCCGTGACTACCATCTTTTCAGTGACCCCTCAACTTTATAGTTTCGCCTATTGTAAATAGGAAAATGATGGTTTTATTTCATATATCAATACTACAGCACATTTATTCTGCAATATTATAACGATTTTTTTTGAAAAATACTACAAGTAATTTAAATTGGTTTTCACATGGTTTAAAGAATAATATATTCTTAAGCCAATTACATATTGCAATATCAATAAAAGGTTCATAAGTGTTAGTCTACGTGATGACAAACTAAATTTAACCTGAAATATATACTGCGAACGTTATTCGCTTGAAACATAAACCTTCGCATGCTTTCGTTAATATATTTTTTTTAATCGAAAGAAAATGCAATGAAGATTCATTTAACAATTTCCTAAGACTATTTCATCAGAAAAATTTGCTTTGTGAAAAGTAATTATCAAGATAGAGTGTAATTTTAACATTTTTAATCGTAATACATGCGGATACTATTTATATTTCTAATATAACATAAGCACCGCCAAAAAACTGATTAACATTAAGCGTTATATTGACCGATTTCAAAATTACGTTTCTCTACGTGACAATTCCTTTAGATTATGAGGTATAGCAGGCTTATTTACCTGCTTTTGTACCCTAACATGGTGACGTATTTTCACGCGTAAAATGAATTTTAGTGTTGTAAGTCAGAATATTTTCCGTATTTTTCCAAAAAAAAATTTATTCCATGATTTGTCTAATATATTGTTTGCAAATTTAAATGAAGCGGAATTTTCACCTCATTTTTTCGAATCTAAAAGTAAAACTAAACCTCTAGACTAGTTTAAGCTGATTAACAATATAGCACCTAGGAGCATCAAACACAAGAAGAACGCGGTTAGCCTTTAAACATACAAACGCAGTGTTGTGTACAAATTTCATTGGACGAGCCTTTTCACTGAACGGTTTACGGGCGGGGGGGGGGAGACAATTTCAGAATTTTCCCCTTCCGACGGCAGCAGGCGCTAAAGCATCTAACCAATGAAAAATGTACTTTTGACAGGTTGCGTTCTCCTTGTGTGCTATGCTGTGTTTGTTGCTCCTAGGTAGCATTATTAATGTTTTGTAGTATGTTTACTCTACTTCAAACTGTTTGAAACTTTGAAAATGTCAATATCTTTCTTTCGAAGTTCTTTCCTTACGTGTCCATTGACGATAAAAGGCAAGGAAATGATCGTTACCATGGTCCCGCGATCGAAATACTCGAAGGGCTATCACGCGCCCTCCATTTCAAGTAAGTACTCGCGGATTATCTTAATTTGTGATAAATTAAGCGTGACCACTTCCTTAACAGTTACGATATAGAGACAGTGACCGAGCAAGGACGCTTTAACAATAAGAGCCGAACATGGTCCGGCGCCATGGGACGTCTCATTAACAATGTGAGACCAACGCTACCATTTGCCAGAGTGGCTAGCCACTTCGAAAGGAATAGACAACAGATTTCTGGTTTGCCAGAGATTTCTTACCATATTTCACAACTATTCCCAATTACCTCGGATATTTCTCAAATATTTTTCAACGTTTCTCAAATATTTTGCAAATTTCTTTTTCTCGAGATTTCCAATATTTCTGAGGATTTCTAATATTTTTTCGGATTTTTCAAATTTCCAGAAATAATTATTTCGATTTATCACTACTTGTAGCCCAAATTCGTGAAGTGACTAGCCCCTCGCAATAAGAGCTTCAATAAAACATCTTCAAGGAAACTGCCAAGAAGTAATGTTTACGAGAGCCAGAACCTGCAAGTTACTGTTTATATAGTGCTTGTTGAAATTATGGAAACTTTTCACCTGTAAACAGAACGTAGTGTTTTTGCTAAGCCTTAATATGTCAAAAAATATGTTAAAAGCATATCGTAGAAGTGAAAAGTTTCCATTATTTCAACAAGCACTATATAAAAAGTAACTTGCAAGTCCTGGCTCTCGGAAACATAATTACTTCTTGGCGATTTCCTTTAAGAGGTTTTATTCCCATGAACCGTTCGGTTATGTAAAGTCATCGGTAAACATTCAATATTTCTTGTAGCAATCTGACATAGCGGCAATGCCTTTCATGATAAACGCGAAGCGGTACAAGTATGTCTGGTATACGCCGCACATCATGGCGCAGGACATTACCATCCTAGCCGCTGAAAAGAAGGGTGAGGTCGTCCAAGAAATCAGTTTCGTCGCTCCAATGTATCCTGATGTAAGTCAATAGTCGTTAACCATATTCGACGGTACCGTAATGTTCTGACATCCGTTAATAGGTATGGTTGGTGGTTTTCTTAACTATTCTGGTAGCCATCGTAATCTACTTTACCATAAGAGTAACCGAAAAGAATTTAACCCAGAGCACAGCCGAAGTTTGGTTCCTGCTAAGCAAACACTTCGTCCATTTTTTCGGAGCTATGGCTGGTGAAGGTACGTACCAACCTTTTTGAATACTGCTACATCAAGAATGCATTCTTCATTTCTTATACACCCTGGTCAATTGGATTGAGCGTTATTAGGGCCCACTGATTTTGCTCGCGCTCCCCTACCTTTTGACAAGTTCAGGGCCCCTTGGCTTAAGCCTACTCAACCTAGCGGCTAATCCGCCACTGCCTATAGTACCATAATCCCTTAGCGAAAATTTATCTGCTTTTTAATCACAAAACGTTAACATAGTTGGCGATAGTATGTGTGAAAGGGTGTCCCGAAAAATCGAAAGCAGACGAACTTTCGCTGGGTGAGATAGCGCGTCTACCAACCTTGACCTGGATGAAGGAATGGGAATTTATCTTGATTTGCCAACAGCGCCTTCTATTGCAGAAAAAACAAAGCGGCCGTTTTGTTTGCAACTCTTTCTGATACCCTGGGCTACGGTAATCATTATGAAAATAATTTAATAAAAATTATATACTTTTATAACTTGGAAAATATAATACATATTTTCAGTAAATATGTATTTAAAATAATGGTTTTCTTTACTCGATGTCATTAACAAAGTTAACAAAAACGTGATATAGATGGTGCTTGCGTGCAATAACCATTAAAGAGAAAGAGTCTGACTTATGGGCGCCAGCCCGAGGGGGAAATAACTTGAGTAATCTGGTGTACACTCGTTAGGTAATCCCTCGGGTAATCCCAGGTAATTTGTGTAATCTCAATTAATATCCGTAATTCCAAAATAATCTCGAGTAATATCCGTAATTCCAAAAGAATCTCAAGCAATATCCGTAATTCCAAAATAATTTCAATTAATATCTGTAATCCCATAATAATATCCGAGCGATAATATCCCGTAATTTCATAGTACTATCTAACAAGTTGGCAAGCCAAAATATACCTCTCCTCGGAAGAGTTTATAATTTTCAGTGAAGCGTAACTGTATCCGTGGTTCGTGCAAGGGGGCTCGGGTTCGAATCCCGGCCGATTAAAAAATTATAGTACACCCAATGACAAAAAGAGGGCGCTTTTGGAAAAACCTTTTCCCTGATTCTAAGAAACTGGGTACGCAGTGATTACGCTTTGCCCCGAAAATGCGAACTCGTTCGCAGGCCTGACAGACAGACCCACAGACAGACAGAAGTATATGTATTTGTACCCCGCTGCTCCGCCTTAAGCACTACAGCGGCCACCAAAACAACCAGCCCCGGACAAAAGTGCGCTTTGCGAAACAACGTTCGGCCAGTGAGACAGCCATTTTGACCGCCTCACATATAGCAAACAAACGCCCTCATCACGGCCCAACAAAAGGCGACACCATGGGCTGCCCGAGACCCACCCTCGCACAGCTGAGGACTAGAGTGGCTTCCTCTTCCACTGCAAACTACCCTCCTTAGTAGGTCACAGAATGACGAGTGTGGAACACCCATGAGGTTCCAGTGACCCAGCGCCCCGATCACATGACCTTGAGAGCCGGGTATGGAGCCCCCCACAGGCTCCAGTGACCCCATCACACCACTAGATAGGGACAGACAGACAGACAGACAGACAGACACGGTGGTTGTATAACCCCTCCTAGGGTAATGTACAAAGTCCCCTTGGAGAGGTAAAAACGCACCCTAGCCCTCGCCTAGCCGACACTTGATTTCAATTTGTTGCAGTAGAATTGCGGTGACGTAATCTTTTTGAATCTCGCGTAATATCAGTAATATCCAGTAATCACAGTGAATCTCGCGTAATATCAGTAATATCCAGTAATCACAGTGAATCTCGCGTAATATCAGTAATATCCAGTAATCACAGTGAATCTCGCGTAATATCAGTAATATCCAGTAATCACAGTGAATCTCGCGTAATATCAGTAATATCCAGTAATCACAGTGAATCTCGCGTAATATCAGTAATATCCAGTAATCACAGTGAATCTCGCGTAATATCAGTAATATCCAGTAATCACAGTGAATCTCGCGTAATATCAGTAATATCCAGTAATCACAGTGAATCTCGCGTAATATCAGTAATATCCAGTAATCACAGTGAATCTCGCGTAATATCAGTAATATCCAGTAATCACAGTGAATCTCGCGTAATATCAGTAATATCCAGTAATCACAGTGAATCTCGCGTAATATCAGTAATATCCAGTAATCACAGTGAATCTCGCGTAATATCCAGTAATCACAGTGAATCTCGCGTAATATCAGTAATCATAATGAATCTCGCGTAATATCAGTAATCATAATGAATCTCGCGTAATATCAGTAATCATAATGAATCTCGCGTTATCTCATAATAATCTCTTATAATATTATTTGGATTACTCGAAATAAGTAATCCCGCGTAATTTTTGGTAATCTTTAATTTTATTAAGTAATTTCTGGAAATATGTAATCTGGTGTAC
This sequence comes from Leiobunum rupestre, assembly GCF_980474605.1. Classification (NCBI taxonomy): domain Eukaryota; kingdom Metazoa; phylum Arthropoda; class Arachnida; order Opiliones; family Sclerosomatidae; genus Leiobunum; species Leiobunum rupestre. Next base: position 14,108,155 of record NC_143388.1, read on the forward strand.
ACATTTTCAGCGAGTTATTTCCCCCTCGCACCAGCTTAAAACTTCGGTAAAGAACCTCCTAAAGTTGAATACCCCTGGATTGGTTTAGAATCTTCGCCTTCCCATTTATTCTTGATACCTGAATGCATTCTTGGCTTCATAGATAACTTTAATCAAGGACAGTAGATACAGGGCCGAGAAAGCAGGGAAAAAAATTTCGATTTTAAACGTCTTCATATTCACGGGGAGTTATGTGTAAACAAACCGCGGCCAATTTTAAGACGTGGTTCACCATGGACCGTATTATTGTAGTTAGTTTTTACCATTTTGATGTTAAATTAAAAATAAAACTACGAGCGTAAATAATAAAATGCCCATTTGTTTTGAACACTTAAGCCTCGTTAAGAACCGCTAAAATTAGGTGACCGCCATTTTTTTGTTTACAACTAACTTTCCTTGCGTTAGGTCGTTTTAGGTGATATATTCCAACCAAGGCCGCCAATACACTTTCTCATCCCTGTATCTACTTTCCTTGCTTTAATTTGACTGTCATTTTTTACGCACAAAAAGTTAGGGACGAACGGGCTGCCAGTTTGTTTGTTGAAAGGATTCTATTGAAATACCTTTGCAGGAATAACAGATACAACGTGCATTTTCGAGGCGGACAAAGTATTGGTAGGTTTCTTTTGGGTCTTCGCGATTACACTCAGTTACTGGTACCAGGGATTCCTCAGCGCCAACATGGTCATCAACAACGACGATGGCAGAATTAATACTATGAGCGACTTGGCTGAAAAGGACCACGTTCGACCTTTAATCATCAAAGGAACTGCCGTGGTTAGTCTCTTGGAAGTAAGTTAACTGTAAATTCGATCGCCATTATATAATATTACTAGCTTTAATACCCGGCTTCGCCCGGGGTCTTAGCTTTAATGAATTAGATCTGATTTGTACGTAAGAAAGGTAAACGCTGTAGCAAAAACGGTAGCAAAAACTGTAGCAAAAACGCAACACGCGTAGCAAAAACGCAACACGCGTAGCAAAAACGTAACACGCGTAGCAAAAACGCAACACGCGTAGCAAAAACGTAACACGCGTAGCAAAAACGCAACACGCGTAGCAAAAACGCAACACGCGTAGCAAAAACGTAACACGCGTAGCAAAAACGCAACACGCGTAGCAAAAACGTAACACGCGTAGCAAAAACGCAACACGCGTAGCAAAAACGTAACACGCGTACCAAAACGCAACACGCGTAGCAAAAACGTAACACGCGTAGCAAAAACGCAACACGCGTAGCAAAAACGTAACACGCGTAGCAAAAACGCAACACGCGTAGCAAAAACGCAACACGCGTACCAAAACGCAACACGCGTAGCAAAAACGCAACACGCGTAGCAAAAACGCAACACGCGTAGCAAAAACGTAACACGCGTAGCAAAAACGTAACACGCGTAGCAAAAACGCAACACGCGTAGCAAAAACGTAACACGCGTAGCAAAAAGTCCTGAACTACTTAAAAATCGCAACTAAACCTCCCCTTCTACGAAGTCCCTTTCTTTCACACTAACTCCCCTTCTACGAATTTCACACTAACCCGTTAAAAAAGCTTGAAGGTCGGGACGGGCGCAAGGAACTCGATAGAGGAGATAAGGGAAGCAAATGGTCAGCGCGGGAGATAGGGGGAGCCACAACCGCCATTCCCGCCCCCTCCCTCTCCACCTCGAACACAAATTGGTTAAATTATTCAGCCTTGGCGTGTTTGGAAATTTGCAAGAGCGGAAAACTATAACTAAAATTATTTGATATTCGAAACACTATTTGGTAATTGATCAAAACATATTCTACCAAACTATTCCACGTTTTAACCATATATTTGGAATGTACGCCAGACGCGGCTTCGAGTTGTCGGACACTTGCCATTATTTTGTACGGGATTTCGGGATTTCGTAGAGATTTTATCATTACTTTTTGAAGTGATTTTGGGATTTCAATGTTAATTTACCATAGCGAGAGTTAAAAGATTTTGCGATTTTAGACATTTTGGTAAATGTCCGACCCCTCGCGCGGCTTGTTAAAAGTTCGCGGGCGACGCGTCTTGATATTTTAGCGTAAGCGGGCTCGAGCGTTTTCGCACGAGCTCCCTAAATTAAAAACCAAATGCGAGAGTCTTTTGCGCTAAAACGTATCAAACGAAAGCATTCTATAAATAAGCCCCGCCCCACGCGTCGCCGGAGGTGACCTAGGGTATTCCAGTTGAATAATCATGGGGTGAAATAGATTCATGAATAAACGTTATTGCTCATAAATAACCGCTTTTATTACGTCAAACAGCACTCGGAAGAGAGCGACTTCGAAGCCGTGTGGGCAAACATCGAAATGATGGGCGCAAACGACAGCGTCATCAGCGGGAAAGAAATCTACAGCCTGCGTAGATTCAAAGACGTCATGAACCAAGAGGCGGTCATCATCGCTGGTCGAATGTCTTCTGATTTCAAGTTATCCCAACAATGCGCCAATCTTAACGGTGGTAAATTTTACTTCGCCGACGAATCCTTCTTCCCTCATTTCATAGCTTTGGCGGCTTCACCGGCTCTGAATGCGACTCTTAAAGACAAAATACAGTTCAAGTACTTCTTCACCTCTAGTCTTTGTCTTACCCCGAAACGTGGGTGCTGCCATTTTGCATAAGCCATGACGGCTAACACCGGTAGGGTGGTGCTTTATATATAGAAAAAGCGACGTAAGACCTAAAAGTAAAACGTTTTCGCTACTCCAGCGCCCCCAAGTGTGTCGTTTTAGAACGTATCTCTATGCCAGAATGAAGGGAAGTCAAATTAGCCCATAGACCAAAGAGAACGCTTGTTACGCTTCCAGTACATAGGCATCTAGTTGGCTTTGTAGTTGATGGTGAGACTAGCTTGCAGTAGGTATTTCAAAAAGCGCAAAGGTAGGGCTGACACACTTTTGGGTCGAATGTCCCTTTTGTAAATAAAAGGCACAGTGAAGGCATATTTACACGAGCCAAAATTGTTGCCCAACTGCTTTGATGCGCAGTGTTTTCGACTCGAGTTCGTAAAACACGAAGTATTTTCGTTCATAACTTCGACGAAAAAATTGTCGAGAAAGTCACACGCGTAGAAATCCTCTTGATATGGCAACTGGTAGCGGAGAGAGGGCGCTAAATTGTGATCCATTTTACCCATGTGACAACATTTTACCACAAAACTCCCTCTACGGTTCTACCCCCTTTCTCCCAAGTGGGAGTTTAAGCCCATGCTTCAAGAACCGTGCGACAGGCATTAGCCAACAATGCTCTGCAAAAATGTTTCATAAAAATGGCGTCGCTCACATTTTAGGGCGAATCAAAAGTCTATAAATTAAAGGGTTTCATCAGCCTCGTAAGGGGAGAAACTTGCGTATTACCAAAACTTTGTCTCCTTCCGCGTTAAAAAAATAGTACTATTTCAGCCCCCACTGTCATCCCCTTACAAGGATGATGGAACCCTTTAATTAAAGCAGAATTTTGTGACATATCTCTTACGAGAGAAGTATTGATCTAGGTCATAAACCTGGCGTATTACTTTTCCTAATGATGTAAACATTTTTAAATTACACTGCATAGGAATATATTGTAATTAATGTATCTTTTTCCAATGTAATAGTTTTAGGAAGCTATAGCTACAGTGAATTTCGCCGCGCACTGTGTTTTCTTCCTAAAAGCAATTCAGGGTTGTTCAAAATGCTTGTTTTTCCAAAATGCAAAATACTTTCTCCATAATTCAAAATGTAAAATGCAAATTATTCTCACCATAACTCAAAATACATTTTGAAAATTGGTTTTTCTAAACGTAAAACGGTTTTTGCAGCTCAAAATAAATATACAAAATGCATTTTGAAAATGATTTTTCAAAATGCAATGTTTTTTACAAATGCACAGTTTGTAATTGTTAATAATTAATTATTATTATTAATTAAGTAGACAGTGGCGTAGCTAGGAAAATGGCCCCTAGTTGTGACATGTCAATGTTTGCGCGTTCCAATGTACGCGATTGGGTGCGTTGGCCTATTTACGTCACTGGCTTCCAATCGGGATAATGACCACGGTAATAACTCGCTATAAAAATATAGTAATATACCTGTATTTATTTCGTGAGACAGCCGATCGGATAGTCGTCTAAGTAAAAGTTAATGGACCCCATTACTGGGGTGGGCCCCTATGCACCGCATTGGCTGCATTGGCGTATTTACGCCACTGTACGTAGATATTTCAAAACCATCCTCGCAGCCAGCTAGGAGCAACAAACACAAGGAGAACGCTGCTAGCCTTTAAACACGCTAACGAAGGGTTGTGTATACGAATTTCATTGGACGAGCGTCACGAGCCTTTACGCTGAACGTTTTACGGGCGGGGGCGAAGACAATTTCCGAATTTTCCCCTTCCGACGGCAGCAGGCCAATGAAAAACGTACACAAGAAAATCCACGACTTTTGACCGGTTGCGTTCTCCTTGTGTGGGGTGTTGTGTTTGTTGCTCCTAGCAGCCAGCGTGGGAAATAAAGCTACTGAATAATTGAGTATCGCCATCTATGATTAATTAGGAGTAAATAGCAGATAAATTTTCCACATCAAACCCACCAAATGCAAAATAGCTAGTTTCCTAGAACCTCAAATGGTACATTTTGAACAACCCTGAAAAACACTAAGAAAATCAGCGGGAGCCTGCTCGGGTACACGCTACAAGCGAATAGCATAGCGGAGACTGATACTTCTTTCGGAAGACCTATATTATGCACTTCTGATTAAAGATGCTGATATTTCTGTTAGAATGAGGCGTTTGGATGAAGGAGGCGTTATACCTCACATGTTCGAACGGATAAAAAACCAAATGCCCGTTTGCATCTCGGAAGAGTCAGACGCGAGTTTCAGTCCGCTGGACATCACCGGACTTTTCCAAGCCGTCGGCCTTCTAATAGGAGGATACATTATCAGCTTAGTCATCCTATTTATTGAAGTTTTAAGAATTCTCAGCACGGACGAAAACGAAACGCGCATGATCCGGCGAGACCAGCATTCATCCCCGAGCAAAGAGTTAAGTACCATTCAGACTACGCTAATTTTTTAGTCCCAAAAAAGTGTGAACTCACCCTTTGCGCCCTTAAAATATTTACTGAGAGCTAGTCTCACATTAGACTACATAACCTACTAGTAAGAATAGTGTGTGTCAGTAAATTTATATACCAGTGCTCCGCATTAGCGGCGCCAGGATTTTTGGGGAGATAGGCCAACTACGGTCAAAGAAAAGTGACTCGTACCTTTGAAAGGAATAAAAACAGCAGTGTCGTTAAGTGAATCACTCGCATTGAATATTGAAAAATTAATAAATAAATAAATTATTTCGCAGATAAATTACAGAATTTTCTGATATTAAATAATTTGGAGGCCCATATATTAAATTTTGGAGGCCCCTACCAAAATTTAAAGTAGGCACAGGCCTACCCCGGCCTGTTGCTGGCGCCGCTACTGGTGCTCCAAGCGCAATCATGCCCTACTACACCGGTGGTCTCATCAAATCTGCCCTACGCCAGCGTCCGCAAGCCCGGACATGTGACAAAACAAACATGGGTAGCAGAACTGACGGTCTCACCCTCGACGCAAGCCACTCATCCCGACAGAAGGCGCAGCAATAGAACGACCAGCTTCCACTTCGCGTACAGCTGGTGGATAGAGAGTGGATGCTGTAGCATCTCCAGCTGACACCCTACCTACGTAGGTAGAGAGGCATACCCTTCAAAAAGGCCTCCTAAAGGGGAACGATGGGTACACAGCGACCCACGTAACCCGACACAGCTTGCACAAGAGATACTGATGTGACCCAAAGGCCGGGACACAGGGCCACTCCGCCTCATACGGAGACCCGTCACCCCACAGCAGTCTACCCAATCCTCCGAGGTGGCCAGTATGCACGGACCCTCTCCGTTAGCTTGAGCCGAATCTCAGTTTCCAGCCCCTACCTGACCGAAGTTGAAGGTGGAGATAGGACCATTTAACCACGGCTAACACCTCCCAGTGCGCCACCGCCCTTACGGGTTACAAAAGCCGGACCCCGACTCCCCGGTAAAGACAACAGTTTTTGCACACAGTGACCCATTAAGGGCCACTAGCAAGAATAGTAATAGCAACATTATATTTAGTCCGTGGTCTGTCGCCATTTTCTTTCTTCGATTTACTCGCTAATTTTTAGATACTTTTAACATCCCCCATTCCCTGACGCGAAATAGTCTTACAGCACAACTCCTTACCTTTTTTCCATTGTGAGATATACGACGATTCCTTTAGGTTTTATAGAAACTGTAACCAAGCACCAACTAAATATTTATCATTCAATGTTACTTATTCGACACTTTTACATAAGCATTTATTTTTCCGATAGTAGATGGTGCATTACTCACTGCAATTGTGCAAACCATATTACTGCAGTGGAAGATTGACTATACAGTGATTTAACACCTACTAACCTAAAGAATTGTTTCCCAATTGAAGATACTTGACCTCACGAAATCGTCATCATTTGGACCAAACTGTTCCTTACTTGCTGGGAGTCAGAGGCACCACTGGTCATCTGACCAAGTTTGGGAAAAGACGATACAAAAACCACAACTTTTGGGACATGACCTCAACGAGCAGCTCCATGGAGTACGATCCTGCTTACGACTACGAAGCCTACATTAGATTGCGATACCCAAAATATTATCAATAGTAAACCAAGTACCTTACTGAACAATAGTTTTAAAAGTAGATTTATTTTATCAAACAAATGGTTTTAACCTAGCGGTTTAACCGCATCAACGTAAGCATTGGTTTTTTTTTGTAATATATTTTATTAGATAAAAAATAAAAGACTGAAATTTCCCAACCGTAATTATACTAGAAAAACTTCCAACAAGAATATTTTTTGTTATTTAAAATATAAAATAATTAACGCTTTTGGTTACATTGGTGCCATCTAGTGGCTGACGATAATATGCTCTACTTCCGTATGCAACGTCGTCCTTTTAAAATAAAGGAAGACACGTCTTAACGGACGGAAATTCAGCAGCGTTTCGTCGAAAGGTTGGTTTTCACCAAAGAAAAAACTGAACTAGGACAAGTGATGACCCAAAAAAATGTATTTGGTCTATCGAAGATTATATGCATCGACGCTAACCTTAGTCGTGTTTTTACTTTAGAAGACAAAAAAATTCTCCGTTGAGCCTAATAATTTTTTAGCGTTGGCACTTGCCATAGCGGCGGTTTTGCCCTAATGAAAACCAACTTTAATACTAATTGGATCTATTGCAACTGTAAAGGTTAATCGCGATGTCTTTGTACTGCTGTCATCAAAAGTTAGCAACCAATGAATTGGGCTTCTTGTCCATTCCATTCGTAGTATTATGGCAATTATTCGTTTCCTGATTACCGTTGAGCGCTAGTTTTTGCGTCATCCGGTTAAGGGCTGCGGTGTCCTTTTCGACTTCCGTGAAACACTCGTCCAGCGCTCGCACTAGCCTTCGAGCGTCTTCCATACTGAACACCATCGGCGGTTTGAATTTTATGACGTTGCCGTACTTCCCTTCGGTACTAATTATTATGAATCGTTCCTTCATGCTGTATAATAGTAAGGGTACGTTAAGATTCATATTATCTATAACAACGTTTTGTAGTTTCGCATTACTATTAAAGTTTCAAAGTCTGAACGGAGCGATTAATAATTACTTACAGTTTAACGAGCATTTCGGCTTCGGCAATGGCTGGTTCCTTAGTGGTTCTGTTCCTCACCATGTCGATACCCAGAAACATTCCTTTGCCCCTTTAAAATGTTGTATGGTCATTATGTATTGTTATTTTAAACTTAGCATCAACTAGGTAACAGTGTTACCATTATACCACTTTTTTCAATAAAAAGTCCAGGACAGTGGAAAAGTGGAAAATATAGCAAGAAGTAGCAAATAGTGGTTAATTGTGAATAATAAAGGAATGTTGCATGTAAAAAACTAAAATTGAAATTTTAAAACTTTATTTTAGAGCTATGAGCAACAAACTCAAGCAGAAGGCAGCTAGCCTTTAAACACGCTAACGCAGTGTTGTGTACAAATTTCATTGGACGAGCCTTTTCGCTGAACGTTTTACGGGTGGGGGGAAGACAATTTCCAAATTTCCCCTTCCGACGGCAGCAGGCGCTGAATCGTCTAACCAATGAAAAATGTACACCAGAAAATCCATGACTTTGGACGGGTTGCATGCGTTCTCCTTGTGTGGAGTAGTAACATTATACTTAATCTGCCATAATACAATAAACAAGTCAGAATCAATCTGATAGTGAATATTTAAGATTTTTTTCAATAAAAATATTTTGTTCAGTTTTTGCCACATTGGCCTGGCCAGTATTTTCCACCTGGATTTTTCAAGGTAAACGTACCTGACGTCTCCAATGAGAGGATGGTGAGCCATAAGGTTTAATAATTCGTTGATCAGAAAGTTACCAACGGTAGTGGCGTGGTCGCGTAATTTCTCTTTCTCTACCACGTCAAGGACGGCGTTGGCGATAGCCAAAGACACTGGATTGCCTCCGTACTGGAACAGTAAGATCAGAGCGATTAAGTATTTTTCCCAATGATAAGTATAGTCAATGTAGAAATACCCAGAAGTATATACTAAACCTCTTTCGGGAGGAAGTATGAAAGGTCTTACACCATAAACCAACTAATTAAAAAGTAGGGCTCTAGAAATATGATTAGTAACTAACACTGGCACACCCAGAAATCAATTTTAATGAGGCGGTGGCAGGCTCGGATGTAAGTAAAAACATTCTATATAAATTCGTATGTTCTGTACGGGGCCCGGGCCCCCTGGACCGCGTCTGAGTAGGCCACTGGTAACAAATGCCCAGGAAGAATAATATAATAATAAGTATACACAATCCCTCCAATGTAATAACTATATTTTAAATTTTGAACAAATTTCCAATCATCTTGTATATTAACTTAACAAACCGAAAAAATATTTTATCGAAACAGAATTTTCCTAGTTACCTGGTTTTGGAAATAAAGTAGCCAAACGCGAACACTTAATTTAATTCCGGGCTTCAGACTTGCAAACATTCCTTTCTTCCCTCCTCCATACAGGAGTGGAATTCCCTTCCGGAGTACCTAAAAGACATTCCCGGCCGTGCTCAGTTCCGGAAGGCCCTTGCTACGTACTTGAACCTGTACGATTAGCGCTACTCCTAGTCTCGACGTGATCGGTTTCTAACCCTTTGTCGGGCTTTAAACGAACTAAAGTAATTTTTAGACCAATTATTTTTTTACGAGTTACCTGGTTTTGGAAATAAAGGTAGATGGCGCATGTATAAATTGGTACTAAATTCAAATATCACAATAGCGCGTACGCGGATCGGTTGCGTCCCGCGAATTGGCCAGAAATCTCACTTAAATTTGTTAACGCAACCGAAAACTTAGTTCAGAAATAATCAGTACTAACTAAAAATATAATTTACAACAAAGTCGGTCTTAATTTTAAAAAAAATCTGTGCATTTGAAGTCGAAAATCGCTAGAAAATAAATCGCCAGGAGTTACTAAAATTGGCAAATGCACTACTTCCGGCTCCCCTATCTCACAAATGTTAACAATGCCGGCGAGGGCATGAAATTTGCAATTTACTGAAAAACACTCCACTGTTATAATGTAAAGAATTACAATAGGCCTTTCTATAAAATAAGCTACGTTTACTGAATATGTTTTATGTAGCTCATTCATCACGTAATACGTATAAGTTCCGTTCCGTTACCGTTAATGCTTAAAAACAGGGTGCCTCGTTGAACTTTCTCTTATGTCCAAGGCTTTTAGTAGTAAAACCTCATCGATACGTCACCACCGGTGACGCAGAAGCAATATTGAAACAAAAAGGCCAGTTTTAATTTCTAGAAAGGCCTATTTTGCCGTGCAAAGCACAAAAGCATTAACGACCAAAACCAAAATATGGAGAAAACCCGCGAAATTCAAACTTTCTTTGCCTTAAGATACCCCGACTTATTTCTTTCAAGTTTATATAGAAGACTTGGATTTTTCAACTCAAATTATATTCTGGTACTAAACAATTTACAGGCTAAACGATATTTCAGAAATATCATTAAAACCATGTCTTAAAACGCTGAAAAAAAATGCGTTTTAGATTTGACTTTTAAAGAAAATAAACACATTAATGCGTTTTTGGTTGGAAAATAGTGCAAACACCTAAAATAATGCGTTTTGAAACAACTCATTTCTCTAAGAACAAAAATTTTAAATTCGAAAATTAGTTCAAAATTTAATTTAACGTATAAAATAAGGAGAAATAAAACCAAAGTCTGTAAATCGAAAATTTGGTCGTTTATGTTTTTGTGCTTTGCACGGCAGAATTATAATCATGGTTTTTAAATTATTTTGAAACAAAATGAAGTTTCAGGATTTTAACCCACGACGGTGCGACCTTCCGTGTATCTTTTAAAATGCGAAAACCAAATCTGTATTCGTCTACCACGGATATATAGTACCATGGTGTAGCTGTGTTGTTACTTTATTTGACTAAGCTTTCATACTTCCTGTTCAAAGTGGGTTTAATGTAGACTTCTGACATACCGTATTAAAATATTCGACACCAAGATTTTCGAAGCTTTTGGCGATTTCGATGGTTGTGATGACAGCGGCGACTGGATGACCATTACCAATTGGTTTGCCCATAATGACTATATCAGGTACTATATCTAAATTATATCAAATTATCCGCATCAGTTGAAGCTCGTCAAGCAGATTTAGGCTTCGGGCATAGTTTAAATTTTGCTCATAAGTATCGCCGCCTACCGACCGAGTTTTAAATTGAATATATGAAAGCTGTCTGCTCGTTCAAAATTCTCTGCGCAACAGCTGAAAGTTCAACCGAAAAGCCAAGAAATTCATAAGTCGTCTGCTATTTTTTCACATATTTAGTTCACGGATTTTAAGGCAGATGGCGCTATATTTCCTAAGCTCGAAGCCTATAATAGACCGATTCACATTTTACAAGCGAGATTCTTTCACAGTGCCGATTTTTTAAAAAAGATTTCAAAGGGCCACAGAATCATTTGAAAAATTCGGACCGAATAGGTGTTTCCGTAAAAAAAGATCAATTTGAAATAAAACAAATGATTTTCTCTACCTCACGAGTTAAGCTTTTTAATACTTTATTGGTACGCGTGTTTAGCACGTGGGCTTCTAATTCCAAAATCTTGGTCAACTCGAGCGCAGGAACTATCTTTAATAACTATAGCTAGTGACGTAGAAAAACATTTACACGTGACCTCCAGTATTTAATAGAAACACCTATTTAGAAAAGCTTCACACCTTTCGTACCTCGCGGATTCTGAAATTTTCCAGCCCTATTTCCGGAAACTAGAGCGGCTAACTATTTAAATTCAATTGATTCTCTAGCCCTATTACAGATGGCGCCAACAGTCTGAATAGCGGAAAATTGCTTAAAGTAGTGCTAGAAGTGGATTTTGGTAAAACATCAGTAAGTACAGGAATCTATAACTCAACCTAGGATTTCCATCTCGTTCTGGCGGACAATTTGTTTTCGTCATTCTGAAGTATTCCCTTTCCACCAAAACGTTTAAATTGGCGCCATCTGGTATAAATAAAAGTATTAAAGGGCTTCGCTTTAGCACGATCGTTTATCTCTAAGAATATTGTGAATCAGTCAATAATGGTAAAATAATCTTGCCTGGTCCATACTGTTCGAAGGCCCACATGTGGGTTCCAATACGTCCGAAGCCGGTTTGAACCTCGTCAGCCATGCAAAGACCCCCGGCAGCTCGTACGTATCTTGTGAAGGGAAGGGATGGTCGGGAGTTAGTGGCCGCTGGATGCCGACTGACAACGGTACCCCAGCCTACTTACTCGTAAACCAGTCGCAGGTAATTGTCCGGAAGAACCACTTGACCACCGCAACTGAGCATGGACTCGGCCAAGAAGCCGCCGATCTGGCGTCCTTGACTGCGCGCCGTGTCAATCAACTTCTTCACCTCATCGGCGTACATTCGACCCAAGTCGGCGTCTTTCAGTTGAGACCGTTGGTACATACCACGGTAAGAGCAAGGCAAAGGCGCCTAATCAAAATATAGTAAGAGTCGGTAAGGAGGCAAAGGCGCCTAATCAAAATAAAGTAAGAGTCGGTAAGGAGGCAAAGGCGCCTAATCAAAGTAAAGTAAGAGTCTGTAAGGAGGCAAAGGCGCCTAATCAAAGTAAAGTAAGAGTCTGTAAGGAGGCAAAGGCGCCTAATCAAAATAAAGTAAGAGTCGGTAAGGAGGCAAAGGCGCCTAATCAAAGTAAAGTAAGAGTCGGTAAGGAGGCAAAGGCGCCTAATCAAAGTAAAGTAAGAGTCTGTAAGGAGGCAAAGGCGCCTAATCAAAATAAAGTAAGAGTCGGTAAGGAGGCAAAGGCGCCTAATCAAAGTAAAGTAAGAGTCGGTAAGGAGGCAAAGGCGCCTAATCAAAGTAAAGTAAGAGTCGGTAAGGAGGCAAAGGCGCCTAATCAAAGTAAAGTAAGAGTCGGTAAGGAGGTAAAGGCGCCTAATCAAAGTAAAGTAAGAGTCTGTAAGGAGACAAATGCGCCGTCTAAATTTCAGTTTTAATTTAGGTCAATAAGGTACCGCGTTAATTAAAGTTTAATAAGGTACCGCGTTAATTAAAGTTTAATAAGGTAACGCGTTAATTAAAGTTTAATAAGGTAACGCGTTAATTAAAGTTTAATAAGGTACCGCGTTAATTAAAGTTTAATAAGGTACCGCGTTAATTAAAGTTTAATAAGGTACCGCGTTAATTAAAGTTTAATAAGGTGCCGCGTTAATTAAAGTTTAATAAGGTGCCGCGTTAATTAAAGTTTAATAAGGTACCGCGTTAATTAAAGTTTAATAAGGTGCCGCGTTAATTAAAGTTTAATAAGGTGCCGCGTTAATTAAAGTTTAATAAGGTGCCGCGTTAATTAAAGTTTAATAAGGTGCCGCGTTAATTAAAGTTAAAATTTACCAAATGAACCCAGTTCTTTTTTCGGCCATTCTTCATTTTGAGAAATTTGTAAGGGCTAATATCCGTCATGGAAGTTAAATGTCCGTGGTAGGCTCTATGAGGTGATTTGAAAATATCAACGTTAAAGCAAAATATTCCTAATTAGCATAGAGTTGGTCAGCGATTTACCCATCTAAAATGATGAAGTCTTTGTGGCCGGTATGCGCTCTGGTTAATCTCAATGCTAAGTCATTCGCTTCTGACCTAAATAACACAAAAATTAATCATTAAACTGTTGTCAAGGTCAGTCAAACTGTTCCAACAATCGATCCACACGAAAAGTGCGAAGTATGGGTAAGGCGAAACTTAGTCGCTCAGGTGTGACCCGCCCATTAAGCTAACTACTGCTCTAAGCGGCAGACCACCTGACCCCCCCAGAATGGCCCTGGTGCCAAGGGGCGGTCTTTTTGATGCAGATTAAGTCGAAAAAAGACCGAGCTTAATTAAAATGAGTTGTAATAAACCTTTAACAATTGTAACATTTCAAGCATTTTTTTAAAAACATGCATTAAACAATTTCCCTCCACTCTAACCAATATTAATTAATTGCTTCGAAAAACACATGAATATTAATTTAAATTAATTTATTAAATAAATAAATAATTAAATGGTTAAATTATTGAAGCCTAACAAAAAATTTCTTTATGAATTACTTTGGGAGAATGACCATGTTAAGACCATCGGCGGGCACCATGGTCATCCACGTGTGCCCAATAGCGTCCGAAGAGGTAAGTCATAGGGAACCAATAATATACGGGACCAAATTGATTGACTTTCAAGGGGAGGAGCACACTGACATACAATGAGGTTGATCGCGGTTTAAAAATCATAGCTAAATAGTCTTTCTCCGTAAGTAAGTCTAGGTGGCGTAACGGCGCTAGCTTCTCCGAGGTAGCGCCTATGATCTAGAGTCTGCTACAAACAAATAGGCGAAACTATAAATTTGGTCTTATTAACCAACTTGATAAAATGGGAAAACCATCACGTGACTATAGCTTTTCACAACCAAATTCCTAGTTCATAGTTCATAGTTGGCCGTGCGACGGTACAGAAAAAATTATTCCTTCCAGATACTGCAGACAGTTAATTAACTGGCACTATTCTATTACAAAATGTTTTAAATAATAATAATTAGATAATTTAGCAAAATGAAATGAATAATAGTTCGTATTTCTTAGGATAGATGGCACTGCAGATTTCCACCAAGTCACGTGACTACCATCTTTTCATCCCCTCTGGACTTTATCGTTTCGCCGATTAAAAGTCATAAGAATGTTTTTTTTTAAATAATTTTATCAAAATATAAGCAAACTATTCAAAAATTATCCTGAAATGAAAGTATCATTACTTATAAAGTCAAATTTACTATGAGGAAAAACTAATATATAGTGTCTGTTTTAGCCGTTACCTATCTAGGTTTCAATGGTGAACTAAAGGGGGCATAGCGATAGTTTTCGGTCGCGAATAATTAAATATATGCGTGCCTCCTTTATACCCATACAGAATCTTTCATAATCCATTAATTTTAAATTCATAATTAATCAGAAAATAAATTGATACGTTTTCGACCTATTTTAACAGAAAAATGACCTTCCTCATAAAAAAAAACGTTTAAGTTTCTCGAGTACAATCGCTTTTGATAATAATCGGAACTAAACTAAGTCCTTGAAACATATGTTCGCATTTCAATCTACTTAAATAATTGTAAATCGCTCGATTGTTGCTTCCAAGAAGGCGTCAAACAACGCCTATCGCCCTCCATGAATCAAGATAAAACAACAACATTTACTTTCGAAACACTTGTCAAAGATAACAAATTGTTCGTAGACCTCATTCCACAAATTCGCCGATTACAATGTAAAGACATTAATTAAAACTATGTAAGGCTATAGAAAGGTAATCAAGACTCCGATAAGGCGGTAAATTGGTATCAATACATCGCCACGATAACTGTCAATGCCGAGACTAAATGCCTATCTACCGTTTCAATAAGGGGCCTAACTTATCATTTCTCTGTGTCATTGCTTATAAATGTTTAAACTAGTTCATTTAGATTTTCCGGAAAACATTTAATAAATTAAATCAATTTAGAAAGAATATTTAAAAATAAATGAAATCAACTATTAAAACCATTATAATATGTATTAAAACAAACGTCTGATCCTTCCAAGTTTAAGCATATTTAATATATAAATTAAAAAAATGTGTGCAAATTTTTTTATATTCAAATAATAAATATGCTTGTCATTTGTTTTAATAAATATTATTATAATTTTAATCATGGTAAATAACTTTTAACTTATATAATTATTAAAACCATTGTTATATTCAAATTAAATATAGAAAATTATTTTATCATATTGTATTTAAAAATAATGTA